>NC_089847.1:34351431-34376431 GCF_035609145.1 Eleutherodactylus coqui | reverse complement strand
TGTACATTACAAAGTGCATTAATATGGCCATACAGAAGTGTATACCCCAACTTTGTTTCACGGGACAACCCCTTTAAGAATAATAACCAACATTCTGTTATTCACAAGGGAGTGGTAAAATGAAGCTGGACTAGTGGGTAAGACCACCACACTGGCTAAGTAGGGAATATTTGCATGTACTGTATTTGTGAGTACTAGTATCCAATACAGCTATAGTTCCAATATATGTCACAACACTGCACCCTGGGACACACAATTCACAAATCATATCTTCAAACTTGGGCAACTTTATAGGGAACGTTAGTTAATCAAAGAAAGTTGTATCAAAGGAAGAGAAGCTGGTGAAATAGACATAGGAAAACCGCAATGAGCATATAAACACTACTTAGATTGGACAAATAACCTCAAGCCACCCTGCTTTTCTTAACCACTGATCCAAGCTATGCTGTTCTAAGATTAAGTAGTAATAATAGTTTGAAAATGTTGAGAAATCTCAGAGGTTTAAACTAATAAGAATGATAATCTAGCATTTGCCTTTCACATCTGCACTTGGCCTAGTGATAAAGAGAACCATTCCAGATATTAATGAGTAGGAGGAAATTTTCGCACAGAAGCCTTATCTATAAATAGTCAATATCGCACATACATATTCTGCAAGCAATTTCACTAAAAGTCAAGCAAGCAAGCAAGATTTTGAGGAAAATGAGAACTGTATCAACTGCAACACCAAGCACAAACCTACATACTGTACACCATGTAGTTTTTAACCTACCGCTCCAATGTAAGAAAATCTGCAGTTTTAACCACTGAACCATTGCATTGTCATATAATTTAATAGCAATAATAACTTGCTACTCCATTGTTCACATCTGTAATTACAAAGTCAGACGAATAAAAGCCAACAAATAATACCCAGAGGACAGTGGCCTAGTAGTTAAGAGACCACCTTTATCTGGAGCACAGATTTTATTTTATTTTTTTTATCCGCATGTGCTTTAGAAAAAAATATATGACCCATGTACTTTAAACATAATAAACTAACATTTTGTTTTCACATCTCAAAGCACGTGATAAGATATGATGGTCTAGTGATTAAGAGTACCATTTTAGTGTCTAATGAGTGGGCTGGAAATCTTTGCACAGAATCCTTATCTATAAATAGTCAATATTTATTGTATTCCTCATTACCCATTATTGATACAGGTTTTATATAGTCTATAGACTGTGCATTGAGTATTCTCGCTTTGATCCTCATGTGTTGTGGGCATACATGCTTTAGCTGAAATTTCACTAAAAAGCAATTAACCTTAAACAAATTTATTGTGAAAATGAGATCTGCTACACCAGAAAAAAAAGCCCATATTCTCTACACCATGTAGCTTTGAACCTATAGCTCCAATGTAGCAAATTTGCAGTCTTAACCACTGAGCCACCACATTGCCATATGATTTAATAGCAATAATAACCCACTACTCCATTGTTTACACCTCAAATACATAGTCCGAGAAATAAAAGCCAACAAATATTACTCAGAGGGCAATGGCCTATAAGTTAATACTCAGAGGGCAGTGGCCTAGTAGTTAAAAGCACCGATTTTTAAAATTTTTTTATTTTTTATAAATTCATGTTGGCTTTAGAATAAAAATATGACCCTGTAATATTTTTTTTTTGCATTCCTACAGCCCAAGCAACACACTATAGTTGTGAAGCATCCCGGAATCGGAGAGATGTCTGTGGAATCCCATATTTTTCAGCGGCTGTTAAGTCGACATGTGAGTAAAGTTGAGAAGAATTCATTGAGGACTGCCCAGCATCTCCCTGCTGGGCCCTCTGACAGCTCTAAACAGATGTAGGTAATGGAAGAGTTTAGATTTTATGGCACTTTCAGGCAGGAGCTGAGTATATCAAAATGATAAACTGCTCAGACGATGCTAAACTCACGAGTAGCAGCACAATAATGGCACATTCAGTAATGTAACATTATTGTGTAAATCAAATGCCCCTGGCTTGTGCGATTACCAGCAGAAATCACCTGACTTGTGGGAGACTGGAGCTACCAGATTTTACTAAGCACTTAAGAGACGGCGAGCAATGGGGGGGACCGCAGCATTCTTTCTAAAATATTCCTTCATATTTTCACATCAGTGGGCAGTACACAGCTGGGTCCGACATTCTAGAAAGTATTTAATAAAAGGATCCTGATAGGGCGCGGAGGTCGAGCAACTTTTTATTTCTTTAATTAAAATCTTTATTAACTTAAGTCTATCATGTCATCTGACAGAGCTGCGAAGCAAGAAAAAAAAATCACAGGGTGTTGGATATAAGCAGAACGTGGTGACTGCTTAATAAAGGAATAGTAATAAGAGAAATAAGCTCTGGGGAGGCAAAGGTCTCTAACACGTGTGTGCCTGTAATGTAAAGGGGTTGTCCGCTGTTAAAGTATTGATGGCCTATCCTCAGGATAAGTCATCAGTAGTAGATTGGCTGGGGTCCGTTGCCTGGGACTGCCTGCTGATTAGCTGCTTGCCAGGCTGATGTGTTTGGGCACATTGCTGATTTTTGTTGGAAGCAGACAGCTCTGTTCTTACTGTAGTGGTTAGGCTTGGTATTGCAGGCAAAGTTCTGATTCATTTCAGTGGTAACTTGCTAAGTACAGAGCTGTCTGCTTCCTGCAGAATTCAGTACGGTGCAAGGGTGCACTGACCCTGTAAGCAGCTGATTGGCAAGGGACCCGGGCAATGGATCATGGTTAATCTACTATTGATGACTTGTCCTGATGAATCATTTGGCCACAAGGTAGCAGCAGAGCCTCATTAATACTGCAGATGGAGGGCATTTAGAATAGTAACAGAAGCAACAAATAACGTTAGCATTAAAAACAGTATTCCCCTCTTACAATTGAACAGTTTTTGCAGAGAGCAGAGGGCCTTGTGAGGAGTGAGCTGCCCCAGCCCTACTGGAAAGCTGGATTTTCCTGTATCAGAGAGAGAGCACAGTTTAGATAGCATTTATGAGTGCCAGAGGGAGATCTGCCGATTGTCCAAGGAAAGATAATTTGTAATGGTTCTTCAGGGAATGCAAAAAAAATGGCCACCATCTTTCCAACCTGTGAAAAACCCATCATGGAACCTAACTAGGACAGGTTGCATACAGCTCAAGACCTGAGAAAGTGCGGATAGCTGCTATTGGTTTGTGCTACCAATATCCTGCTAGTCTTGTTGTCAGTTTTCCTAATAGGAACAAACATTGTGATGTTAGGCTGCAGTCAGTGGCGTAACTATAGGAGATGCGATTGCACCCGGGCCCAGGAGCCTTAGGGGGCCCATAAGGCCTCTCTTGTCCATATAGTGAGTCCAGTACTATGAAAATAGCATTATAGTTGGGGGCCCTGTTACTGGTTTTCCATTGGGGCCCAGGAGCTCCAAGTTATGCCTCTGGCTGCAGTCCTGCTCTTCTTCCCCTTAGGCTGGGTGGACAGCGGACATTTTTTTTATTTCTTAGCGAATCCCTTTAAGGATTGCCCAGAAAACTTGTGCCAAAAGTCATGTCACTGCTCAATAAAACCATTTCATTGAAAATTCCTGAGCTTTTCTGAATGGGAGCAACACTCTCAAATAAGCTCCTAATCTTCTCTAGTAGTGGCAAACCAAGTTTTATCATTTAAGTCTAAGGCAATGTGTAAGGAAACGGGCATTTGGACCTCTGGATCAGAAAGATAGAGGTTGGGCCCATATATGCTTTATAATCAAATCTGAGGGTAGCTAGCGGCATATGCATATTCCGTCTTCACCAGTAAGTGCACACTCTGGAGATATTACACATTCTACACTGGTGTATATGGGAGTAGGTATGCCGGTAAAACCTGATATTGCCCAAAGTTACTATGTAACAACATCCCAACACAAGTTACCAACACATAAACCCTGATGTCCCTCAGCATAGATGAGTATTTGTATTTGATAATCAAAGATATGGAAAAGAGGAATATTTGTATATTCTAATGAAACAATGAAAATTGTTTATTATGAACTAATACAGTATGTGAAATAATGTATCCTCAGCCATGTGTTAGATAGTATGAGGTTACTAACACGATTCTTCTATTGCCCTGGTGCCTGAAGAAGCCATGCAGCTGTGATGATGTCCGGATGTGGTGTTGAAGGCTGGAATTTTTTGCATTATTTCTGGCCTTCACCAGGCTTAGATATCCAAGTCTCCTCCTACGTTGGACAACCCAGTCCTTGTTGTTCATAGGCTTACGCTAGGGCTCCATGGCAATTTTGGCTGTAACATACATTATGTGGGCAAAGATCGCAGTATTACATTGCCTTGATCTCAAGCATCATAATAAAAGTGAACATGGTTGTGTAGGGTGGACACCTTTGTCACAAAGAAATAATGGCCCAGGGTAAAGGTGGTGCAGCTAGGGGCATGGCTTGTCACAATGCCCCTCAGGTATTTACCTCAGTTATTCTAGTGACTGCAACTAGTAATTGTGCCTCAGTAGTGGCCCCAATAGTAATAATACCCTTAGTAGTGGCCCTAACAGTAATTGCGCCCCTAGTAGTGACCCTAATAGTAATAGTGCTCCAAGTAGTGCCCCCAGTAGTAATAATGCCCCCAGTTGTGGCACTAATACTAATAGTGCCCCCAGTAGTGGCCTTGATAGTAATTGTGCATCCCTCAGTTGCCTCAATTGTAATAGTGCCAGCAGTATTGGCCTTAATAGTCATAGTGCCCCAGTAGTAATAATGCTCCCAGCTGTGGCTATAATAGTAATAGTGACCCCGGTAGTGGCCCCAAAAATTTTTGTGTATCCCTCAGTGGCCTTAATAGTAATAGTGCAGGCAGTAGTGACCTTAAAGGGGTTCTGTCACTAAAAAAGAAAAATGCTATTCTTATCTATTCCTCCCCCATCAGTCTACTTACCAGATCTTCACCTCCCTTATCTTCTCCTGTCTCCTGCAGTCCGGGGTTTCACTTCACCTCCAGCTGCCTGATTCTGCTCCTTCCTGTGAGGCAGTCTTCCAATGTACGCTACGTCACAGCTCACAGGCCAGCAGGAGGACTGCCTATCTTCTTCAGAGATTGCTCATGCGAGCTATCTCTGAAATAGATTACAATTCCTTCCTAGGCAGTGAAGCTACAGCACAGGGATGTGACCTTCACTGACCCAGCCGGAAGGAATTTGTGATAAAGCAGCCTTCATAACAAGCTGGGCCCAGCCTGCAGTGAGATGATCTGGGGCACTGGAGAAGCTCAACCAGGGGAAGATGTGATAAGGAGACAGACAGGGAAGGAATAGGTAAGTTTAGATAATTTGTTTTTAATGACAAAACCCCTTTAATGGTAGTATTGTCCACAGTAGTGACCTTAATAGTAATAGTACCCCAGTATTAATTATGCCCCCAGTTGTGACCCTAATAGTAATAGTGACCTCAATAGTGGCCTCAATAGTAATAAGGCCATCTCTGTGCCCTCCACACCCTGAACCTGCGGCCATGCGATTTGTGTACATGACGCACAGGAACACAGACAGCGGGAGGGGAGGTCAAGGGTCGCAGCTCTGATTATGGTGACGAAACCTAAAGAGAGAATGAGAGAGGGTGAGTGACATACTAGATGCTGTGTGGTTGTTGCCCAGCCCTTCTCTCAGCTGACAATTATTTTTAACCGGCCATTAGTATGGCCGATATAAAATACATACCGGCATCGGCCTTTGGACATATTTACCATCTGGGCCGGTGAGTAACTAGCCGGGGGCGGCAATCCTAGTTGTCAGCTGTAAGGAGTTGTGACTGCTACACATAACTGCAAGAAATCCAGGAGGTTTTATATGATTCTATATGGACGTTGCTGTAATAATTCAACTGTGGCCAGTTATCCAAGCGTTCAGTATGTGATTATTGTTGAGGGCTGTATAGTCAAGGGGTGAGCGTGTATTCAGTCATACCCAAGTCATGGACCAAGTGTGGACTGTGATGTCATTAGTCAACCAGCCAAGTTCGAAACTGATCCTCGCCTGGGCAGGATATCCAAGGAGATCTGCTTTGCCAATTTATTCTTACAGCAGAATTAGAGTGAGTCATTTTACAAGCTCTCCATTGCAACCCCAGAAAGCTATCACTTTATAACCTCTACGGTTCAGGGTTCATCACATTTCCCTTCTTTTCTTGTATTTTAGTTGTGTAACAATTGAGAAGTCTACAGAAATATAACACTGGGACCCCCATGGATCACCAGAACCGTGCACCTCCGAGTCCCCCGGGTGAATGGAAATCGCCAAGTGGTGTGCTTGGTTATGTCCTTGAGTCCCATTGAAGTGAATGGAGTGGTGCTCACTCATGTGCAGATAAGCCAGGTGAACAAGACTGCCTCTGATTGGCTGTTCCATAACAAAGATCGGGAGGGCTGTGGGACTGCAGCGATGGATTGCCCGAGTCTGAGAACAAGTATGTTCACCTAATTTTGTTATTTTAACATATATGCAGCCATAAGTAAAAAATTGTCAAGGAACTGGACAACCCCTTTAAGTCCTTTATGGGAAGTCTTTAGGAGCAGGGAATGCATTACTGCCTAACTTAGCAGTTTTTCCATAGGGAGTCTTGGAATACTAAGTGTCACTCACTTTCATATAAGCAGATATACTGTAGCAAAGAAACGTCTCACACCCCAAGTACTCTAACAAGTGATCTTCGTACTCTGGTGTAGACATCCCAAGTTTTGTGAGCTGTCCAAACAATCAAGCGCTTTTCTCCCCTGGTCACGACTTACAATTAGCCTTCTGGAGGATCTATTATTCTGTGTAAAGCCAAACAATAAATATTCCTTCTAGTATTGATTATGGTCCTCGGGCCTATAGCTGAATGCTATTCATTTGCACCATAGGCCGTGAATACATAATTGCCTCTGCTATGTCTAGCATATGTTAAGTCCTCCACTCATGTCGCTGGGTTGAGAACAGGAGCGATGTGTACCGCTGCATTAGTTACATGTGTGTAATGAAACACTCAATAAAATCAAGACATTTCTCCGGCGCTGTCACATTTGTTGTATTTCGGGGGTCTTTGCCAATCACAAATTATTCTCTCAAGGTCACACATCATAATTCCTTGCGTTAAAGGGACAGGTAACCTTAAAGAAAAATGTGCCCCTTAAAAGAAAACAAATTTGCTGTAAATAAGAAATGGTCAATAGAAAAAGCGTGATTGCCTCTAGATTTGTGTTGGCAAACTGGGCCAGATTTTATTGGACGTGCTCCATATTCACAGACGCTCACCGTATTCAAAAAGAAATCACCATTAACCCCTTTGCGACACATATATGGATACATACGTCCTAACTGCATATACTCTATGCAGTTACAATGTATATAGATGTTCATAGCATATGCTGTATATGCAGTAGGCTTGGGAGGTGAGCCCATATATCGCAGGTGTTGGCTGTCTTTGAGGAGTGATAAATTCTTGTTTCCGCAAGGGGAGTCCGCGAAGGATATTCATGGTGATATGTCGCAGACATTGGGGGATCAATGCCCTTCATATTCTACAGGTAAGAACTGGGTTGCCAAATTTAAAACGGGCCACTTCACCACCAATGATGAGGAACGTCCTGGACGACCGCGAGAGGTTGTAGTTCCGGAGATCGTCGATGCTGTGCACAACCTCATACTGGAGAATCGGCCAATTTCAGCTAAAGGAATAGCAGACATCATAGGGATTTCCCGTGAACGTGTTTGTGTCATTATCCATGAACATTGGAACATGAAGAAGATATCTGCAAAGTGGGTCCCCAAATGTTTGACAACACATCAGAAAAGCATCGAGTGAGAACTTCCCGGTCCGTTTGTCAGCGTTTCTGATAAGAACTTCCTGGATCGACTGGTCACTATGGATGAGACCTGGATTTATTGGTATGACCCTGAAACCAAGGAGCAGTCAAAAGAGTGGAGGCACAGTGGTTCTCCTCGCCCAAAGAAGTTCAGGGTGCAAAAATCAGCCACTAATGTGATGGCGTCTGTGTTCTAGGATGAGGAGTGCATGTTGCAGATCTAGCTCCCTCCGACTATCATCTGCTTCCAAACCTGAAGAAACACCTAAAGGGTACCAAATTTCACACCATTTCTGATGCCATGGCTGCTACGGATGACGGATTTGAGGCACAACCGAAATCCTTCTTTTTGCAAGGCTTACAGAACTTGGAATACCGATGTAAGAAGCGTGTTGGCATCATTGGAGAGTATGTGGAATAAATGTAAAGTTTCATCTTCCTATCTTGTTTCTTTCTGGGTAAAGCCAAAGACTTATCAGCAGCCCCTTGTAACTCTTCTGCACTGAAATGTGTTGAACAGCCCTGCTGCAATAAGATTGCGGAGTTGCATTATGCTGTTATGGCAGCCTGGGGTCTTCCAAAGGTCCCCAGGGCTGCCATGATTGTTTGCCTGTTAAAACATGCCCATGGCCTGCCTTTATTAGGCAGCCTGTAATACAGTATAATTCAGTACCATAGCATTCCATTATGCTGTATAGGCAATCAAACGAGTACAAGTTCATTGTTTGCCAATTAAAATGTGCCTGTGGAATGTACTTAACACCTTTTTTAAAAAGTGGCAGTGGTGGTATAGAACTTCAAAAATTGTAGTTTTTGGCGCAAAATGTAACTTGCGCCAAAATGATGACTTTTTAAAACCTCGCAGCATGCTGCACATTGCCCTGATTCTCTGCGGTCAGCCTATCTATTAGATTAGGCTGACCGGCGTCGAAAGGTGTGCGGGTCCTGCTCCCAGGCGGCGGCTCTTGCGGCGGGACTTTGCAACGCCCGTGGACAGCCGACCTACAGAGAAACCTATGGGAGAACGCTACAAGAAACACCATACCCAGATCCTGCTACGATTTTGCAAAAAGCACCAAGAAATGCATCGGAAGGATGGTGTCACACATACAGTAGTCTTTTTTTGCAAAAATGTTGCGTTTTTAGGCCTTTTGACCATGATGCTTTTTATGTCCATATGTTAGCTATAGGTTGCATTTCTTGTGGTGTTTTTTTGTCACATTTAGGGCTTATTCAGTCAACCATATGCGCAAAAATGCTCGCCGCAGCACAACATATTTGCGCATGAACGAGGTTGATGAGGTTGATTTGAGCATGTGTCTGCACATAATACTGTACTTTTTGCGCATACAGGGCCAGTTCACACTCACACATGCAGCGGCCAGGGTCAATCCTTTGGGTGAGGGAGACAGCGGTTCACGATGGCTCTACCATCTCCTCTCGCCACATCCCAAAACGCAGTCTGGCCCGGATGCATGCAAGGTTAAAAGTTAGCAGCAGTGCTTGTAGAGAAATGATCTTAACTGTTCACGTGACGCCAGTGCCCCTTTCCAGTAATGAGTCATCGAACACCAAATAAAGAGTCCACAGTCAAAGGGTAGTTTTAAAACCGGAGGCACACGGTTTTTACTTGAAGTTTCCAACTTTGATTTTCCAAATACAATACGGCAACAGTCCTTGGTACAATATTACTGGCACCTTCTCCTTTCCTTACGACACTCTTGCATTAGACAAACACTCTTTTCCCGAGACACAGTAATCATCAGTCTCTGTTATCTGATGGAAGGTTGTTGAGAGAGCACTGCAGAGAAGGAGAAACACACAAGCAGTCTTTTCTCACTCTTCCTACCTTTTCCTAGCTGACCTAGCGACATTCATGGGGTAAACACTCATGCCAGAACTTGTTCTCCGACTTACAGTAGCGGAGTCGGTACGGTCCCTCTACACTGTAGTTAAGCAGGGGATTGTGTAGCATTCTCTGCGGACTCCTACTCCATGAACTGAGTCTCACCTCAGGTCCCCTGGGGGGGATGCATCTTAATGATAAATGAGATGAGTCGAGCCTAACACCAGACGGAAGCGTCAGAACCTCAACCTCCTGCCCAGACATCCTCCTCCTCTAACTACATCTCTTCTTCTCCTCTTCTCTCTACCAACTAAACTCCACCCCCAACCGCTCTACCAATCACATCCCACACAACGGGTTAGGGAGACAAGCACGCAGACACCACCACGATTGGTGACACCAACACAAGACATTGACCCCGAGAGGACACCACGAATAACACAAACACGCACAAATGCACAAGGACATATCCATATGGGGTGGACAAGCACAAAACAAGAGGGTCCCTAACTCTGGGCCACTACACACATGACACACCATTTCCATGGATTCAATGGCTATTTAGTCTAATGAGGTCCAGATGTGCTACTTTTTTCACAGTTGTGCGCTGTGATTCACGCATCTCCGTGCATATTTGCATACCTCCCATAGACTTCTATGGGAGCCTTTGGTGTGCAAAATGCAAAAAGATAAAGCAGGCTCTTTTATTCTTCTGCTTGGGCTAAATACGTGCACATGAGAACATTTCTTTTAAATCAATGGGTTCTATTCTCTGTTTTTTTTACATGCTCAAATTCCCACGAAACACTGTCATGTGAGGAAGCCCTTAGCCTGTTTTTTTTCGACCATGACCCTTCTTCTAGGCTCCATTCGCATCACACTTTTCACTCTATTCAGGAATCTTGTCAGAGTGTCCATTTAAATTTCAGAACCTAATCTTGGACATCGCAGAAAACTGCTGAACTGCATCAGGTTTCCGTTGATTTTCGGCATTCTGTGCCAGTAAGAAAAGCACAGAATTCCATAAATGAACAGGAACCTATTAGTCTTCAGTTCAGGAGTTTTCTATAATGGCTGAAATGGGTCCAGGGGTTCCGTTTCTGGGGGGGGTTGCCTTCCTCTGGATCAACATTGGGGGGTAATAGGCTGAACTACCGTGTTTCCCTGAAAATAAGACAGTGTCTTATATTATTTTTTGTTCAAAAAGGTTTAACTTTTTTACATGTATAGCTGCCTGGACACTATTTAAATTGACTTTTTAAATTAACTGCTAGCAGGGCTTAATTTTGGAGTAGGGCTTATATTTTAAGCATCCTCAAAAAGCCTGAAAATTATGCCATGTCTTATTTTCAGGGTATGTCTTATTTTCGGGGAAACAGAGTAGATGGACAGATAGATGTCATTTTTCGGCCTTACATACTATGTTACCCTGATGGGACCCCTGGATGGAGACAGAAACGTGATGTCAATTGAGCTTAAATGACAGCAGGTTCGGGGTCTGCTGTTATTTCAATCATTTTCCTGTAGGCTTCTCTATAGAAAAAAAAAGAAAAACCCTGTATGACCGAAAGTCAGCAAAAAGCACCTCTAATAACCGCAGGCATCATCAAAGAATCACACGCAATTCTTCCTTCTTTTTTTTTCTTAACAATGGAATTTAGGCTCTCAGTAAAAGAATTCATCCTGGTACAATTTCAGTCCTAAATCCTCGGTGGCACCAGTGGCCATAAGGCTCCTTAACTTGACAGGGCATCTTCCAGGGACTTGTTGGTCTATTGCTCCAGATCAGGTTTAGAGCACATCTCCGTGCCAAGATGACAGTCTTAATGCAAGGAGCATCCGGTATCATCTCTTAACCTTTAAGTGATGACGAGACACTGTAATGAACTTAGGGCCAGGATTTTGGACACTGCTTCTGTAGGGTTTAGAAAACCTGAAGGCGAGCCCAGTCTTTATCTCTTGTCTGGACTCCTTCTTGATGGGATCTGCCAGCTTTAAAGCTCTGTTTAATCCATGTCAAAACCAGGATGTCTTATTCACTTAACTGGCCGTCCATATTACCAGACGCGTCTACTGCAGGATTACCCGGACCTTAAAATAGGAGCTTCACTACTTGGCTGGAGAACCTGAGGCCCCTTCAGAGCAGGAATGTGAAGATCCTGGATGCCTAACCATAAAGTGTCATTTATAGTCCTGGTCCACTCATGGAACAGAAGAAGGACCTTCGCACCCATAATTTGTGCATACTCTTGGTCCTCCTTCACTTTTTCCAGCATGGCAAGGGTTAATGCTTATAATGTTTAGAATGCAGCGTAAAAATCCCCATTTCTTTCCTTCTATGTCTTGCTTTACACTCCTGAGTCAGCATTATTTGTCTCCCTTCTCCAAATTGACACCTTATTTCAATATGATTCTCAGCCACATGCAAATATTTAAACACCTTCAGTTCTTAGTCTAATACACCTCAATTCAATGCACACTCCTCATATCTTTACATATAACTCCTGATAGGAGCTGACACAAAGAAAATTACTTCGCCCGAGGCGCTGAGCGCTGGCATTATTTAGGAGCTTGTTGTCTGGTTGTCAGTCTCGATTTTCAGTGTTTCTTTTTTGTCTCTATCAAAAGTCTAAACTGAGGGAATCTCTTCTTCTGCATCGATTAATGCAAGAAACAACAAAGTGGATATGAAGTTTTACAAGATGCTGAAGTGTTAATATTATTAACAAGCATTTCCCCTTTAAGAAAAATACCTAAATGTAAATCAGGGGGGCGGCGAACATGCTCTGAACCTGTGTGGGAAACCTCCTGCACCTAGAGGCATCACTATATGGGTTACACCTGTACCCTTGAGCGTCGAAGGGTCCAAAGGAGGGACACCAGTACTATAAATGGCCCATGGGGCTTGCTACAGATTTTGCATTGGGACCCAGTAGCTTTCCGTTAAGCCTCTGCATTAGCCCTTTATTAACTAGTAGGCCCTGGAATGCTTGAATACATTAAAAAAATAAATCTTGTTATTTGTATAGTGCCAACTTATTCTGCAGCGCTTTCAGGTAATTTATTACGCTCCACCAAACTGGGTACTCATTTTACCAAACTCAGAAGCTTGAGCCAGCTAACTGAACCATGCAGGGATTGAACCTGCAACCTTCAGGTCATGAGTGAGAGCTTAGGACTGCATTTCTGCTGCCCTTACACTCTGCACCACATGAGAGAGAATTGTGTTATTTTATAGCCATGTTCTTACTGGAATGCTGAAAAAAAGAAGTGTTTTATGCTGCCCTAGCTTCTGGAAAATGCTTATTTTCTCCTATATTTGTGAAAATATTGCATACAGTAGGGTCGCCGAGGGTCGTGAATGACTAAACGGCTAACAACAAGTCGAAGGGGTTTGCCACTTTACTAACTCCACTAGTTTCACTTTTAGCAATCAGATTCCCACCGATCAGACATTGATGGCATAACCCGGGATCAATGCCTTTATTGTGATAAACCCATTAAGGTTGAAGGGAATGTTCACTTTGGACAATTTCTACCTGTTAGAAGGGTTCCTTGACAATAAACTGATCACCAAGTGTCCTCCTGCTGAGATCATCAACTGTAATCTGTGTGGAAACCTGGATGTAAGTGTTCAATTTTCCTGCAGTGCCTCTACAGGGAAAATTGAGTATTACACAATGCCTGTTCACATTAGCGTGTTGTTTATGCAAGGCAGGACAGGATGGGTCCTTCAAATCCAGAGACTCTCTTGATAATTGCTCTCCCCTATGAACAATGGTCCCCTCTCTATTAGGGTGCATTCACACGAAGTATATCGGCTCGGTTTTCACGTCGCGTCGATATACGTCGTCCTCATGTGCAGTGGGAGGGGGGAGGATGGAAGAGTCAGAAGCAGGAACTGAGCTCCCGCCCCCTCTCTGCCTCCTCTCCACCCCTCTGCACTATTTGCAATGAGGGGGGGGCGGGGGCGGGGCTAGGTTCCGAGAATTAGCCCCCGCAAATAGTGCAGAGGGGCGGAGAGGAGGCAGAGCGGTGGCGGGAGCTCAGTTCCTGCTCCTGGCTCTCCCATCCTCCCCCCCCCCTGCACACGAGGACAACGTATATTGGCTCGGCGTGAAAACCGAGCCGATATACGTTCATGTGCATTCACCCTAAACTCAGAATTCCTAATAAGGTTATGATAATAGGTTTGGTAAACCAAAGAACCTCTTTAAGGAGTAAAGCCAGTACCAGTAAGGTAAAAGAATTTACAGGTTTTACTATTATATGGATCTAATATTCTATAGTGCTATATTATTTGACTTGTCTCTGATCCTCTATACAGTAATTAGTGGTAAGAAATTCTTGAAGACCTCCTGACATAAACCTAAGGAGCTTTGAGCATCTTTCTGACAGTGCGTGGGCTGTAGTTTGTAGGATAGTGACTATAAGTCTTGGTACATTGCCATTGCAGTGTTCTCCACTTGTGTACAATCTTTTAGACTCTGGAATGAGAGGCATAAAATACTTCGCTATGACTTAGTAACCTCACCCAACCTTCTTGGAGGTCTGTTTCTACTCAAGAGTAACCAATGTTTTCACCACAAATGATGCATGCCGGGTCCTTCAGGCCTAGGCAATCCCCTTTTTTGCTCCCTGATGGAGATAATAATCAATTTAGTACATTATAAAACCACTCAGGACTGTCCAGGATGCCGTAGTTTTCTTCAACAGTACTTTCCCCTAGTGGGATGATATGTCAGGCCATTTTTTTAGATTTCATGCATTGATGAAGCATTAGGCAGCCATATGTTCAAAACATTATATTACGTTCTTCTGTCATTACTGTACGTCTTGCAAGGAAGAGGAATCTCACCTGCTACTATATGAGAACTTACTAGAGAGGTTCTGGTGATTATCTTATTCTCGGGTATGTACTTACAGAGTTATTGAGACTGCATACCCCAGAACAATGGACTCCAACTTGGGGCTCTTCAAGTGTTGCAAGACTACTGGGAGTTGTGGCATTGCCCTAAAGGCGATATTGGTCTAAAAGAGACTGTTGAACTAGGGCTCTTTTGTCCAATAGGACCCATTTGAGCCCTGATGGATTATATGCAGGGACTCAACAGGCTCACCTCTACCCCCAGCTGTCGACACAATCAAGGACTTGGCTGTTTGATAGTTCAGGGCCTCTAACGGGATTGGGACCTGCTTATGATAGGGCCTTTCATCTGACCCGGTATGAGAGATGATACCAATGTCAGACTGATGGTATTCAGGCCTCTCGGAGATCTTTGTGCCGACACTCTCTGACCTCAGGACTTCTCTCAGCTGGCAGATGTCAACAGCAAGCTTCACATTAGAGGGTGGTGAACACATTCACTCATATAACTCCATGAGATCCATTCTTAACTGTACAGATGCATACTGGGTCCAGAACAGCCAATCCCAAGGCAACCATTGAATCATTTTGGACACCAGAATAGAACATCTCTGACTCTACATTGATGCTGCAAAATAACTTTATTTGAACAATAACTCAGTCTCTTCCCAGGTATTATCCTCTGCCAGTGGCATAACTACAGGAGATGCAGAGGATGCAGTTGCACCCAGGCCCAGGCGCCTTAGGGGGCCCATAACACCTCTTCTCTCCATATAGGGAGGCCAGTACTATGAATAAAGCATCATATTTGGGGGCCCTGTTGCAGATTTTGCATTGGGGCCCAGAAGCTTCAAGTTACACCTCTGTAGTCTCTGGGATTGGCCCTTCAGCTTCACACTGGTCTTTCTTTTGATGCTGCCAGTCAGGCACCCTGCCGCATATCTGCTGCATTGAGACCAACATGCAGAATAAAGTTGGCTTGCTTACAATTAGAAAAAAGGGTGCACTTTTTAAATCTAAAAACAGCGCTCCTCTTGTTCTTTGACTGTGTCAGGTATCGCAACTCATCCTCACTCATAAGCTGCAATACCAGATGCATCCTATAGACTAGAGCGGCGCTGTTTCCTAAAAAAAAAAAGCATTCTTATTTCTGATTCCAGACAAAACCCTTTCAACTTCCCATCAGAAGACCATCATTTTTGATCTTTTGTTGCAAAATGAGTTACAATGAGTAACGACGAATCTCAGTGCTCTTTGCAATGCTGCTACCTTGTTAAATAAAGTTTTCATTGCCCGTTGTATTCCAAATCTATTTATATTCTCCCTAAAAGGAGTATTTCCGAGCCAGAAAGCATAAGGCCATTACTTCCCTGTTATCCGTTAAGTATAAATGTAACTACCTTATATATTTCACTACCATTAAACTTAAACCTGGAGAATTAAGCTTATTAATGCCTGCCAATATCCAATGGGGGAATAGTAGTGCCGGCTATTAAGGACTCACAATTACCACAGACAAAAATGAAGCCTGGCGTTATTAACTATAATAAAAATGTTGAACGCTGGGAAATTTTTCATTAAACATAATCTATTTTTTATATTGCTCCAGTTAATCCTAGCATTCTTCCCCTGCTTTTCCCCACAGCTATTCCACTTTATTACTGAACTTTCTTATAAATTGCTCCTAATGTGATCATGATTAAACATTATTCGGAGAGGACAGTGTTATTTCATTACAAAAAAAGCTATTTTATTGAAAGTGATGCTTTATATGTGGATCTACTACTAGGGGGTACAAAGACGAGGTGACTGGATGGCTGGGGAAGGCAGCAAAAGATTATGAGGATTTTTTCTTTTGACCCGTTAATGTACCATCTCAGGCTTTTATGGCACCTCTCTAAAAAATAAATAAGTCTTGCATAGCGCCAACTTATTCTGCAGTAATTTATTTATTACCCCCCAGCATGCTGGGTACTCATTTTACCAACTTCGGAAGGCTTAGTTGACTTTGAGCCGGCGACCTGAACCATGGGGGGATTGAACTTGCAACCTTCAGGTCGTGAGCGAGAGCTTAGGACTGCATTTCTGGTGCCTTAGCACTCTGCGCCACTCTCTGTTGATTTTAAATGGAGGGAGTGGCCAATGATAGCTACTTTGAATTGACCAATGGGTGTTTTGGGGGCCCCATTTCTCTCTCAGCACCATTAGGACACTTAAAAGGGGTTTCTGGGACTCCAATATTGATGTCCGTTGCTCGTAACACCCGACGATAAGCAGCTGATCAGAGACTGGCGCTTGGCTAACCACTGCAGCCTCTTCTCAGGTCTGTAATATTATGTTCATTCATGTAACAATAGACAAAGTCAACACTTCCAAGACATAATGAAATGTGAAGATGCAAATAAGCCATTGCTGCAACAAATACAGTAACAGAAACACATGCCCCATCACTTACACACATTTACTATCTGAATAAGGCCGGCTGCATGCTGCCAGATATGCATTGCGAAATAGGACGCGGGTGCCCACCTTCGGGTTCAGCAGCAAATAGCACCCATGGCATGCTATCGAAAGACGTTTTTTCCTGTACATGAGCTTGTCTGACGGCTCACCATGCGGACCATCCGCAGTCCAGAAAAAGAAGAAGAATGTCAGGTACGCGTGGATGCTGGCTGGGTACAGGGTCGGATTCCGCTGCGGGCTCCCGCATGCGGAATCTGACCTGGTCATGTGCAGCCGGCCTTAAAGTGCATGACTACTGTTTATACTAACACATACAAATGCAAGGTTCTTAGCGTACATTTTGATCAAAACATGTATGCCCATCCACCACGTCTAGAAAAACCTTATTGGATAGGTTCCTAACTCTAAATACACCTCTTTTTGGTCAAAAAGCCTCCAGATGGACAGGAAAGCTGGATACCTAGCTAGCATATCTAGAAAGTTTAATCGGAATTATGAAGTTGCTGGCTTAGGATTCAGTTAGTTACTGTAACACCCTGCTTTGACTCCTACCCAAATAGAAGCAGGTTTGGAGGCCTACTGTTGAGTGGTTTATTGGCGTTATCATCCTGTCCCTGGATCGTTCCATTGTTCCACAAATGATTCCAGCTATCACAGGATTGAATTGACAAGGATGGACAAAAGTGTCTCCGGGAAGGCTACAGACTCTAGGGTCGTGATGCAACATTCACAGTAGTGTAATATGGAGCAGCAAGGTAGTGTGTAAAAGGTTAAAGCCACCACTATCAGGATGGAACTTGACAATTATAAGAATTTTGCCTTAATCTTTGTGGACATTGTATCACTGTGCTTTAAAGGACAAGTAAACAGCCATTTAAAATCATATGTGAACATTGATGCGAATGGTGATTCGAATTAAAAGGGTTGGTCCACAAAGAACTATTACCTATCTCTAGGATAGGCAAACATGTATGACCACCGGGACCCACACCGGTAACGTCAACCGGGTCCCGAATCCCTCCTAAGCAGTTTAGTCAGCTATCTACATTAGTCTTATAGTCGGTGAACAGAGAGGTAGTGCACAGGTGTGACCACCGCTCCATTACAATGGAGGACTCGGGGATGCCATTCTCATGACTAGTGGATGTCCCAGCTGTCAGACCCCCAGTGATCTTGTAGAGAGATGATAAATGCTGCTTGTGGGCCAATCCCTTTAAGAACAAGGTTTCCATGGCAAGCAAATGCCTTCTTTAAAGGCATTATTATATGAAAATCATTTATCAGGATCACTGGGACCCTCTGCAATCATGAGAATGGCGCATGTCAAGTCTTTTGGGTTATTGGACAACAGTGTGCATGTGTGAGCACTAGAGATAAGCAAGCACGCTCGTTTAAGGCTGATGCTCGATCGACTGATTACTCGACTGAGCACCATAGGGGGGGGAGTTTGGGGGTGAGCGGGGGGAGAGTGAGAGATCTCTCTCTCTCCCCCCCCCCCCTTCCCGCATGGTGCTCGGCCGAGTAATCAGTTACTCAACAAGACCAATGCTCGATCGAGCATCAGCCTTAAACGAGCATGCTCGCTCATCTCTAGTGAGCACCAATCTAATCACTGCTATGGGGCTGACGAAGAGCATGGCTATTTCCATAGACGGAGAATGCACCCAGAGGACTTGGGGTACACCGTCTTCAAGATCACAGAGGGTCCCAGCATTTGGAGCCCCGGCAGTCAATCATTTAATTGTGGAATGATTGCTTTAAGAACAGTTTAGAAAGAGAGGAACATTAATAGTAAGTCATTCGAAAAAGGAAAGAGATGTAAAGTTGTCTTTTCTTCCTGGCTGACGTCTTCAGTGATTTAGCTGGGAGAGCTTCTCTGCAGCACAGATGGCCCTACATTATAGCGGAATACTTTGTATAAGAATTATGATATCAATGTATGATTAGAGCAATCCAACAATCTCTTATGATGACTGGTGTCTTCCATCCGAAGGCCCATGTTAAAGGGGACAGTCACTCCATCACCCGCATTCCTCGGGACGTTGAAGCCCATCGTATTGTAATCATAAAATGTAATTACAGCTAATGCACGGAATTCAGATTTGGGTTTCCTAGAGCTTTTTCTGGATTTATCTAAAACACACTTAAATGTAACATTACAAGCCAGGTATTTGTAATACATTATAAACTACAACATAGACGTTGGCTGCATCTATGAGCAACGACTGCTGGAATGGCCCAATGATAATCACTCCAATAAAAAAGACAGAAAACACTTTGCAACCGTCCATATTCGTGAAGTCGATGCTCGTCTTTACTTTTAATGGAAACCAGCTGTTTAAAGCCCAAATTATCTTACTAGCGCTACGGATAATAGTAGAATGTTAATTATAGTAACAAATAGGAAATGTAGAGTATACTGGATAGAAATCTGAAGTAGTGTCTTGTAGCATGCTTCCTTAAGGAGTTGTCCAGTTGTAAAGCATTGATGGCCTATCTACAGGGTAGGTCATCAATGGTAGATCAGTGGGAGCCTGACACCCAGAACTGCTGCTGATGAGCTCATTTCGGCAGGAAGCAGACAGCTCCATTCTCACTGCAGTGGCCAGGCTTGGTATTGCTGCCAAAGTTTCCATTGAAGGGAATGGAAACTACGTCTGCGCTCAGTGCATGCCCATACTGCCCTGGTAAACAGCTACTGGGCGGCAGACCCCCTTCCTGATCTACTATTGATGGCCTATCCTAAGAATAGGCCATCTATGTGGACAACCCCTTCAAAGTGCTATTCCAGGAGGACCACTATACAAGGTAGCAACATGTGTAGAATTACTGTTTTTGCCCTCAATACACAGTTTTGCGAAGAAGTGTAATTTGAAGCTTCTGGGCCATGGTGGAAAATTTGTAACAGGGCCCCCCAATCATATGCCATTTATGATACTAGTCTATTCCTACATGGCAAAGGAGCCTTCGTATCCCTCAGGCATCCAGATGTGACAACTAACTCTACATCCTCTAGAGCTATGTCCTGGTTCCATGTGCTGCAGTGCATCCCCAAAGATTCTTAGCGGAGTGGAAGTACTGTGGCACTCTTCATCCTGATCTCCCTGGTTCACGAATAATATGCCATCACTATATTGAAGACTGGCATTTACATTGGCATAGAGAGACTAGGAGATGGTTCTCTGAATAACAGCATTGCTTTACATACAATTGTGTCTGTAGTAAAGCGGATGATAATCCCATGGGGCAGTGTGATGGATATCGCTAACACTGGATTTTTGCATGAATCTGAGCAAAAAAATCGGAAGGGTTTTATACTAGTATAAGATGCTGGTGGGCGGGGCTTGCATCTGGGATTCAATGGAGCAACAGTAAGCACTCTGGACTTCAGTGGAAGGGACTCCTTCTTCTACCCTATTTCCCCTCCGCCTTCCATTTTTTTTGTTTGTCATAAACAGTTCATAAACGTTACATCTGCCAGTATAACACCGGTGTCAACATAGAATAGTGGTGTGACAGGGAGGAATCTCAGGATGGCAGATGAATCCACAGTCCCAGTTATCTGTGGGGTTCTGCTCCCGGCTACTCTCTTCATTCACTCTCTCCAGCTCTCTACCAGTACACACTCACATTTGGAAGTGGCACTCAGCGTGGTGTGGCAGCTTCTCACTCTCAGCATGTTCTAGTAATGCTGAGGCTTCCTGGGTGAAGTGGGCCCAGGGCAAGTAGTCAGCCAATGCTCAGCTTCTTTCATCTTGGGGTCTCACCGAGGAGGCATGGTTTCACCTACTCACTAACTTAGACTGCTTCAGACTGACTTGCAGACTCCCTCTAGACTCTTGCAAGACTCAAGACTCTCTCCCCTAGCACACTTGCAAACACATATTTGAAACATGGTCACATGAGCCTCGTGTGGTGCAGAGTGAAAGCTCTTGCCTACGACCTGAAGGTTGCAAGTTCAATCCTTGCATGATTCAGGTAGCTGGCTCAAGGTTGACTCAGCCTTCCATCCTTCTGAGGTCGGTAAAATGGGGGGTAATAAATAATAATTACCTGAAAGTGCTATGGAATAAGTTGGTGCTATACAAATACATTTCCCAGATGTTAACCAATACAGTGCTGCAAAAGTGCAATACACATCAAATACATACAGATAGAAGACACTGACAGTACAATTGCACAAAAGACAAAAACATTCACACTAACTCTGGGCTACTACACTAGGACCCCATCTGATCCTGAGAAAGGGGATTTGGAGTGTCCAGTAATAAATGCAGTAGTGATCACATATGCTGCCACTCTATTCATTTCAGTAGGTTTACTAGAGATAGCTGAGCATTCGTACGGAGCTTCCCAACTCTGACTGATGATGTTGGGGAAAGAAGAATTAGTCACATTGAGTGTACTATTTGTGTGGCACCTGATGAAGGGGTCTTTTCATCTCAAAAATAAATATCCTCTTGTTTGTAATAGACCGCTTGGACCTTTTCTTGTTTCTGATCCAAAATTCGGCAAAATTCAGCATGTCCATTGGCCTCCTTTGATTTTTCTTCCACTGTCTTCATTTGGACTTGGATGTGATTTCTATCTTCCAGTTGGTGCGGCAGCCACAGATTCGTGTAATGTAAAATGCTGTACAGTCTTATGCCTGGGTTTAGCACAATCTCACCAGGTCAGTGTACCCACTTGTGCACTCTTTCCAACATATTGGCTACACCAGTTGGCACACCTTGGAGAACCCTATACTTTTCTTTTTTCTACTCCTCTCCATTCACTTCAATCTAACTCTGTTGCAGTTCCTTCCACAGTGGATATCCATAAACTCTACTGTGCATCTATACCTTTCTTTTAGCTACCATGGGAGTCCCGAAGATTATACAACCACCAATCAGAATGCTATGGCATGCCTGAGCCATGTTTTATACTAAATCAATAAAACGTAACCTGTATTGATAGCAGATTAATTATGTAAGGCCCCTAAACATAAGCAAAATTCACACTATACACATAGGGGTACAAAGAACGGGATATAGTTGACAATATACCATACTCTGCCTAGTAGGTCCTATAAATCAGGTGCTCAAAGACCTGATCATCAACCCAAAAAGGGCAGTCCCATAACAGCTTCTAAATGGCCCTATTATACCCTGCCAATAACAATAGCCAAAGAGGGATGAGTAACCCAAGAACATCATCACAGCAGTCGTCCTCAAGTTCTGATGTTGGGCTGTCTGGATTGGTTACATATCGCCTTTCACATGTGCTGGAAGGATGCCGAAACGTCGAGCAAGGCCATCATGCTGAAGTTATTTACATGCCTGGGCTAAGTATTTCTAGACCGCAGTGCTTTATCATCTGTTGCTACTATTAGCTGCTGCTATTTCATTTGCTGCTTTTGCTTCCACCATCTCTATGACGATATTCATGCTGAATTCCTTGGAAGTTATATCTATGGTGGCTTTCCTTGCTAGTGTTGTTATGGCTTTTAGAGCTATCGAAATTGCTGCTATATTACCCACTGCTATTTGAAGTTTACATTACAAAAGTCCTGGATGACATTTATGATATGAATTCTATTTGTCCCCCGATGAACTAGTGTGGACTAAAGAAATAAGTTGGGTCAACTAGTTTAATATTAGGGCTTTTGTTTTATAATATTCTTTAGCACTTTTTGCATTTTGCGCATTACTGGGGTTATCAGTGCTAAGATTTTGCCTTTTCCAATTATGAATTATGTATGACATTTTGAACTTTGCGTGGTTTATTGGACTAGGTTACTTATCTCTGTTTGACTGTTGTTATAGTTAGGTTATTATAGGGCCATTTAGATGCTTTCACAGGGTTGCTCTTTTCAGGGCAATGACCCTGTCTTTGAGGGCCTGATTAATAGGGCACACTAGGGTAAATGTATTTTCAGGTATATCCCCTTCTTTTTACCCATATGTGTATGACATGGACTTGCTTGTTTAAGGGGTTAAACACCATTGTATATATACCGTACTACAGTTGCACTATACATGTAGCTGAAGGCCCTTCCAAGAAGGTCACATGATTTAGCTAAACCATCCTTTCTTGTAGTGAGCTGCCAGTTAAGCACCGTTCTGATTGGCTGAGAGGCTACACTTACAAAATAGGACCTGCTTTCCAAGGTTGGGATGGTGATGCAGCAGCAGGCAGCATATGATAGCCATTAAAGTGACAAAGGCTGTAAGAGAGGGACAATAGTTCTTATAACCATATCCCCATAGTGGCCAGGAGAGACTCCAAACAATCTGCCGACTTTGCCAAATTGTAACAGTTGAAGATTTTGTAGCCATTTATGGAAAGACTTAAATTGGGAATAAAAACATAACTTTTCTTTAAACTGTTGAACTATAGATCTGAGTCTGCCTGTTTACATGAAACTACTGACACTCAGGAGATCTGTTGCCACAGTATACGAGACACCACCAAAGTGATTCCTTGACCACATCGGTGGACTTCATAGCAATATGTATATATAGATTATTCATATTGCTTAATACTGCATGAGGTCAAATAGTTCTCAATATTGCTTCATTCTCCAACTTTTAGTTTTTCTAACCCCCTCAAAGGTTTTTCGGTCTCTGAACATTTATCTGCAACCAAAGCCTCCGATACCATTGGGTGTTCTCCACCCCTCTTCATTCCCTTTTGATAAATGGTGTCATATTCCACACCCATTACTCTTGTTTTATGGGTGTTTGATGCATATCTATAAATTTCATCAATCTATTTCTAATAAAGGTTACGTTTCATTGATCTAGTCTAAAAAAAATATGTTCTTTTCACCCTTAGTGACTGGCTTTACGATTAGATCTCATCTGTGTTCTATAACGTTATGTCCTATCCATATGCCGAAACGTTCTACCATGGGACTATCCCTTTAAACGACGGCCTGAGCTGTATGACAGGTGTATATAATTATTCTTATTTTGTGATGTTATCAGCCTGCGCCTGTAATATAGTTCACCACGTGAATGGAATTTGGGTTTATAGTGATTATAAGATAATCTGGGGCACTGTACAGAAATCCTCTTCTGACTCTCAACATTCAGGCCGATATCCTGCATCCTTGACAGTTTTAAGATCCTTGCTGTACTGTAAGTGCCTGAAATCTCAGCTGCCTCTCCAGAGGAAATTGCTGCCGTTTCAGATATAATTCAGCTTGATTCACAGGGAAGTTAAGAGTGTAAGATGCCCCCCCACCCCTACATCAAGCTATTTGTGGAATTGATGCTGCTAATCTCTCTGAATGTGAAGGAATTAAATTACTTTATTAGATTGACATTTTTTTTTTTTTTGGTGTTACCGAAAAATCAATACAACAAAGAAATTTAAAGCTGCACATAAATCAATTCCATTGAAACTGTGTTAAAATCACAAGTCGGTTCCAAACCGGTGTCTAATTTAGGACATGGCTAGAAATGACCGGTGTCAGATTCTTCAATGTGAAATCATTCTACAGGCAGAAGTATTTCAGATTGCAAATAAAATTGGGCCAGTGTTAATAATTTTGTAACAATTATGTAAACTTGTACAATTTTAGGCGCGCGCTTGTGCTCTGCTTTGCAGTTTACGGATCTGATTCCAAAAGCTTCTTTGGCTGTAGGATTATCTTGCAGACGAGTCTCGTGCACCACATCCTTGCTCTTGACGCCAGCACTAATTTCCTTCCTCAGAGCTTTTTGTATGGTGGCACCTTGGAGTGAAGCACAAAAAAGCAGGAGCAGCAAAGAGTGAGTAAAGGGTACTCTCACATAACATTTCCCCTAAACGTCCAAGGGTCCTGTCTTGGCCAATCAATGCCTTAGGTGAAATGGCCCTCTGCGCGAAATGTATTATTGTGACTCCGCTACCCCTCCATCATGAGAAAAAAAAAATATATATATAAATATATGTTGCATTGATAAGCAGTCTGCCAGTGTTCTTCTTGTGCAGAAAGTGGCAAGTTAGTAGCATACCCACACAAGAAC
>NC_089847.1:34208931-34346431 GCF_035609145.1 Eleutherodactylus coqui | reverse complement strand
AGAATAGGTCTGGGGGTCCTGGCAGCAAAGACCATATGCTGATTGTTGGGGTGGAAGGGTGAAAACCAAGACCTAGTCCCGAGTTAAATTAGTTTTGAGGCACAGTGGATCCACATCTACATGACACTGTGCTAGGTCCATTGTAAAAAGAATACCACTGTCACCCAATTTACTGAATGACTTAGGCCCCCTGTCTACGGGTGTGATTTTGCCAGCGGTAAATCGCCGACGAATCACGCTGTCTGAAGCTTTCCATAACGTTGCTATGGAAAGCGCCGGCCCTCTGCATGCTGCGAATTGCTGCTATTCTCCACGGTCAGCCTATCTATCAGATAGCCTGACAGCAGAGATCCGTCTGTGGCTCCTGCTCCCGGGCAGCGGAGATCCGCCGCGGGATACTGCAACGCCCGTGGTCAGGGGGCCTTACAATGCAGCTTGTTGTGCTTTTACTGGAGCTATTGTTCCAAAATATAGTATATAGATATTTGGTCCACGCACCATCAGAGAAGCATGCGGATCACGTGGGTTGACGCCATGACGTCACACCGATCTCGATCTAACTTGGCCATTGAGTGATGACAGTTATGGCTTTTGATTAAAAAAGTAGATAAAAACCCCAAAATTGACCTGTCCTAAGATCCTTTTCTGCCTTGCAATAACTGAGTATACCATAGCTTATTGATTAGTGTTACTTCCATTCCTATGACCAGTCGTGACATCAGCATGAACCGCACAACGCCTCTCTATAATCATGTGTGCTCTCATTTCTACCACCGAAGGCAAAAAAATAAAAAATAAATAAAAAGTAATCCCAAAATGAATATTTTCTTACATTTTTCTGATACAACGGTTTTTCTTATTTCCGCTACATTTAATGACTATTTTTCTATTGAGACTGAGAAGATGAAATCATCTATTCAACACAACCGTTTTGGAAAATGTTTTCGCTGCTCCAGAAAACTAATTTTTCTCCAGACCTGTCTCCTACCGTGTTATTAACTGTTCTTAGCATCACCGCAAGCCCGAGCGGTGGATGAAGTGAGCGAGGCTCCGTAACATCCAGCCTGTGTTTAGCACTTTGAATTGATACTCTGTTTAAGAGACATGTTGACAACTATAAAATACACCATAAAGGATTCACGCTACCTTATTGTCTCCAAGCCTTGCTGCAACGCTCACCTAACCAATAACACATGGATCCGAGAGGCCTGTCTATCTATAGAGCCCTGCACTCACGCGTTCTTGGCACGAAGGCCTCCATTTTTACTTAATGAGCGCGCTCACTCTTGACGCTGCACGAGCACTGCTACATTTTCTGTTTAAAACCGGTGCCAGCGGAAGGAGCCAAATGTCTGGTTCTCATTTACGTCTTTGGGCCAGACATACTTAACTGTCCTGATTTAATGCAAAACCCTAATTATAACCCTAAATGAAGTCCGTACTGATGGTAGCAGTTTAGTCTATATAATCTAAAGGGAAACAAAATAAAAACTCTACTTTCTTACAGAACTTCAAGTTTTCCAGGCTTTTTAACTTCAGATCATTGCTGATCTATATGTAGAACACAATCTATTAAGTAATGTTTTTGGATAACTGTGGGTGGGTGCAGGGGCGTAACTAAAGGCTCAGGGGCCCTGATGCAAACATGAGCTGGGCCCTCCCTTCTATCTGTATCTGTACCTGTACTCATACCTAAACCATGCTGCACAGAGACATAACTTGAAGCTTCTGGGCCCCAATGCAAAACCTGTAACAGGGCCCCCAACTATGATGCTTTATTCATAGTACTGGGATCCCTATATGGAGAAGAGAGGCCTTATGGGCCCCCTAAGGCTCCTGGGCCTGGGTGCAACCGCATCCCCTGCACCCTCTATAGTTACGCCCCTGGGTGGGTGTACAGGATTATTTCAAGTCCCCCCACATTTACAATTCTTAAAGGAGTCCAGGAAGCTAAGATATGGGTGTTGTCTGCAGAGTCCTAGCATTAAAGTTGTAAACTATTGATGCCTATACATGGGATGGGTGTTATGTTCATGCAGGGCACAGGTACGGTGCCCTCTACAGTCGTCACCAAAACATAAAACCAAGACGTAATAATGTCTACAATGGACCAATTTATGCATGTACAGGGGGTGGAAAGAAATATGGAAACACAATAAGAAATGCATGGGATTTTAATCATTAACTGCCCTTATGACCCCTGCTTGGCTGAGATCTTTCCCACCAAATTTGTGTTTACTTCACCTCTTGCCCTGCTCTGGGTGGTTTTGGGAGCCAGCTGGTAACAGCAGCTTAGTGGCTGAAACCCCTGGCCAATGGAACCTTGTTGATAGGGTAGATGTTCACTTCTGACTGGCAGCATCTGTGTCATATTACCTCCACTTAAAATCCATCTGTACATGTTTTATTGAAACTTAAGGCATGCATTTCCTATAATGTTTCCATATTTTTGTCCACTCCTGTATAATATCAGCAAAATGGGGAAAATATAAAAGGGTCCAAAATCGTACTAACATACAGAAGGAAATCTATCCCTAACTAACTCTTAACTTGGTGGACCCTGCTTAAAAGCAGGCTGATAGACCTAGTAATTACAGCCCCACATCTCAAATCTAGGGGACCAAGTCTGTCGTAGATGAAGGATAGGGAAGAATGTATAGCAAATGGAAACACTAACACAGCTAGGCGAAGGTGAAGCCCCTTTAAAGAATTGTATTAGGTGTATAGCTGCCTGCTTAGAACATGAAGAGTATATTGTGGTCATGGGTGTCTCTAGAACCAATATTGGCTCTCCAGAAACTATAACTCCCATGCAGTACAGTTGACAGACCTGCTGGGAGTTACAATTGCCCAACAGCTGGAGAGCCACAAGTTGGAGACCATTGCTCTAGAGACAGAAAATTTTTTTTTGACCCTGTGATGTTTCTATTTCTAATATCTATACAATATGTGTACAAAAAAGTCTTTGCCCCATGGGCTCCCTCCAGTGCGTGCATTAAACGCCCAGGTACTTCCATCAGTGCTTGCCCCTGGTGTCCAATTCTTAAGGCCCATTTACACGCAGCGATTATTGCTCAAAATTCATTTAAACTATGGCAAATGAGCAATAATCGTTTCGTGTAAACGCCGCCACCGTTCACTTTTCGTCTGGATGATAATTTTAAGGTGAGTTTAAAATCCATCGTTCAGCTGCAGAGAGATAACACAGACCGCACTCTGTGTTCTCAGCAGGTGCTGGAGATTACATTGTATTCTGCCTCCAGCCTGTGGGAGAACAATGCAGCAGTTTGCACAGCTGGGCATGGGATTAGTCACACTCTGTGCTCTGCAAACAGCTCCCGGAGGCCCTTTTACACGCAAATGAAGGTGATAAAGTGTAAATGGACATTAGTGTCTATTAACACTTTATGTTAAATGATCGCTAAGGCCTCATGTCCACTTAGAAATTCGGGCCCGCGCGGATTCTCCATGCAGAATCCCGCAGCGGGACACTCCTTTCCTGGGGACATAAGTCCAGAAAATAGATTTTTCTTACCTGTCCGGATGCTGCGGGTTCCTGTCCGTCGCGGCCGGATCTTCATTCTCTTTGCCCGGCGGATACGCTCGGCACGCCGGCAGCATGCGCCATGCACTCTTTTTTTTTTCTTTTTGAACTCCTGCTCTCCCACGTTCCCGCGCCGGAGAGCAGAAATTCAGCTGCGGGTGTACCGCGGGACCAGACGGCTTCCATAGGCTTCTATGAAAGCCTGCGGGAGACCCGCAGAAAATGGAGCATGCTGCATTTTCTTTCACGTGCGGGATGGCTAATGGATCCCTATGGGCAAAATTGAATGCGGATTCCGCATATTTAAAGCCCATGTTAAATCCCCATAGCCTATATCGGTGTGTATTACACGCGTAATACACACCAAAATAAGACACGATTCATATTTTTTCACACTCATGAGATGTATGTGAAAAAATGCAGGTGTAAATGGTCCAATAGAAATCAATGGGCTTTTAGCGTGACAAATATGCGTGTAATATGAGGGCAGCATACGCCCGTGTGAGTGTAATATGAGGGCAGCATACGCCCGTGTGAGTGTAATATGAGGGCAGCATACGCCCGTGTGAGTGTAATATAAGGGCAGCATACGACCGTGTGAGTGTAATAGGAGGGCAGCATACGCCCGTGTGAGTGTAATATGAGGGCAGCATACGCCCGTGTGAGTGTAATATGAGGGCAGCATACGCCCGTGTGAGTGTAATATGAGGGCAGCATACGCCCGTGTGAGTGTAATATGAGGGCAGCATACGCCCGTGTGAATGTAATATGAGGGCAGCATACGCCCGTGTGAGTGTAATATAAGGGCAGCATACGCCCGTGTGAGTGTAATATGAGGGCAGCATACGCCCGTGTGAGTGTAATATGAGGGCAGCATACGCCCGTGTGAGTGTAATATGAGGGCAGCATACGCCCGTGTGAGTGTAATATGAGGGCAGCATACGCCCGTGTGAGTGTAATATGAGGGCAGCATACGCCCGTGTGAGTGTAATATGAGGGCAGCATACGCCCGTGTGAGTGTAATATGAGGGCAGCATACGCCCGTGTGAGTGTAATATGAGGGCAGCATACGCCCGTGTGAGTCAACTCTTATATGGCAGGCTACTACTGCATCAGTTTCTGATTTTGCATCAGTCGTGATGATGACAATGTTTCGCTTCCCCTTGAACGTCATATTGATGTTACTGCCTTTTTGGATATATGGCTTACAGATGATCATTCAGCAAATAAAATACGTACCGAATTGCTTAGGAAAGCAAGTGTGGGCAATAAATTGCCGAATTCGACGAGCTGTCACACATCTCACTCCATTGTCAGTCTTCCAGTCGGAGAATTCATTAGAGTAAACTGAGCGTGTTTTGACACTGCCGAGTACAATTGAGAAGCCCAAGTTGTTTCTTCTAGGTTTAACCCCTTTAAGACCAAAGTGTTTTTCCGTTCTAAAGGACCGGGCACTTTTTGGCAAATTTACCCATGTGGTGGTTTTATGGCCCTATTTTTTTCCTGGCTTACCATATGTATTTGTTTGGCCTTCCATAATACCGTATGATACAAAAAATATTTTTGCAGAGTTTTCCTTCCAGTGATATAGTAAAAGGCTAACAAGAGGGCATCCTCTGCGTCTAGAAGAAAGCAGGTTTCGTCACCAACACAGAAGGGGGTTCTTCACTGTAAGAGCAGTGAGACTGTGGAACTCTCTGCCTGAGGATGTGGTGATGGCAAAATTCATAGAGGAGTTTAAGAGGGGACTAGACGTCTTTTAGAGCACTACAGCATTACAGAATATAGACCTTAAATAACCAGAAGGGTAGTTGATCCGGGGATCTTCTGACTGCCGGACTTGAAGTCAGGTAGGAACTTTCAAACATTGATCAAGGGATTATTCTGACAGCTATTATGGAGTCGGGAAGGAATTTTCCCCCCATTTTTTTGCCTTCCTCTGGATCAACAAGGGGGGGTGGAAACAGGCTGAACTAGATGGACATTGTCTCCCTTCCGCCTAGCATACATTTTTTCACAGATTTCTTTTTTGTTTTATTATAGGTAATGTGTACAAAAAGTCTTAAAAAATATATATTTTTTTAAATTTATAATTCTTTGTTTTTAAAATTATTACATTTACACTAGAAAAAAGTTCAGGAATGGGTTTGTCAATTTGTTTCAGTATATGATCTGTAAAGTCTCGGATTACAGGGTGCATCGGGCAATGGTTTTGGTTGGCGGCGGCATTGGATTGTTTTCTTTTTAATATATATATATATATATATATATATATATATATATAAACGTGCCTTATCTGGTGCCATTTTTTGGAAGCCCATGCGGCAGGCACATTCGACCTTAAAGCCTTTGGTATCAAAAAGTACGGAGAGGTCTTAGGGCTTATTCTGGGTCTTAGGGCTTATTCAGACAAACTTATATTGGCCGGATATTCACACCCAGCCGATATACGGCGTCCCTCTCTGCAGGGGGAGGAGGCTGGAAGAGTCGGGAGCAGTGCTCTGAGCTCCCGCCCCCTCTCTGCCCCTCGGCACTATTTGCAATGAGAGAAGGCAGGAGCGGAGCTTAGTCACCGGAGTTTGCCCCACCCCCTCCCATTGCAAATAGTGCCAAGGGGCAGAGAGGAGGAGGGAGCTTAGTGCACTGCTCCCGGCTCTTCCAGCCTCCTCCGCCTGCAGAGAGTAATTCCGTATATGGGCCAGCGTGAATACGCGGCTGATATACGATCGTTTGAATAAGTCCTTAATATTAAATAGTAGATTTTCCTCTGGCCTCAAGCTGCTTCCCCTTTATCCGCTCAACAGTATGAAGTCTGTGTAATTGCATTCCATGTAGTCTCCTCTGCTTCTCCTTCATTCATCCATCCAACAGTCAAGAAAAGTTCCTCCTCCAGCAATTATTAATGGCACTGGACTGCAAATCAGTTGTGATTCACACAAGACCAGGAGCAAAGACTGACCAATTATAGATAATCAGTGCTCAAACATTGTGGTAATAGTAACATAGCATGCAAGGCTGAAAAAAGACAAAAGTCCATCCAGTTCTGCATATTTCTACCCCCCCCATGTTGATCCAGAAGAAGATATAAAATATTACGTTACCATTTCATTTTCCTGGAGTGATTTTTATAAAGTTTCCTATAATCCAGAATATTAATGCCGGATGACAAAAATGTTACTACTACATAAGACCCTTTGTCTCTATGATGGTGACCATATGGCCGTTCTAAAGTTGAGGTAGCAAATAAAGCAGCCACTAATCAACAATGTTCTAGTCATTGAGCTAATCCTGCTAATTCCATGATACAGGATATCAGATAAACCTTTACTGCAAACACATTAAAGAGATTAAATGTTGTGACATTAGATATGGCCGGTGTGATAACACATGGTACCAGCTTACCCATCATTGACTGGAATTAGTTTGGGCACTTGGTATGTTTGGCACTTGACCAATCAGCTCAGATCTCATCCAACATCATAGATATACTGTTGCCTTAAAGAAAGCCAGTCATCTGAAAAATGTCTCCAGTCATTTTTACCAATTCATCCCATAATGTTCCATCTGAATTGGCCACTTATGGGATTTTTTTTTTTGTTCGTTTATATTTTCCTTTTAGGGTATGGAGCAGAAGCAGTTAGCACTGACCCCTGTGTAGTGGCCAGAGCTTGTAACTGCAGGTGCAGCTCCCATGGATTTTAATGAAAGATGCGTCTGTAATTACAAGTGCGGGCCCCTACACAAGCTTCCACTCCATGACCCTGTGTGTAGTGGCGTAGATAGAGGATGCCCGATCAACTGATCGGTCTGGGATCTCAAGCGTTGGACCCCCAGCTGATCAACTATTTATGGCCTAGTGGTGCAGAGTGTTAAGGCAGCAGAAATGCAGTCCACTCATGATCTGAAGGTTGCAGGTTCACTCCCTGCTTGGCTTAGGTCAAGGCTGACTCAGCTTCCCATCCTTCTGAGGTCGGTAAAATGAGTATCCAGCTTGCTGGGGGGGTAAAGATGGCTGGGAAAGGCAATGGCCAACCACCCCACAAAAACAGTCTGCCAAGAAAATGTCGTGATGTGACGTCACCCTAGGAGTTAAACAAAGGAGATGGCAGCAGATCAGTGTGCAACTCTATGCATCCATGCGGATGTCAAAGACCCAGGTTAAGGGTCGAAACGTTGCGCTCTCTAATGATTCCTGAGGAATAAAGAGGCATCTGCATGGATGCATAGAATTGCACACTGATCTGCTGCCATCTCCTTTGTTTAACTTGTATATATCTGGATTCGGATCCAATCCTTTCTTTTGACGTGCAGACATTTATGGAAATAGCCCCCTCCCCACGTTTTTGGTGGTACTAACGAGTGCTGCTGAATTGTTGTTTCTTGTGTCACCCTAGGAGTTAGTCATGACCTTTAGGCCTGTTTCACACAGGCGACACAAAATCGCAGTGATATCACATCAGTGGTCTTGCGGTGATTCCACGATTTTGTGGTGCTACAGAGTGGCGCCACTTTGTAGCAACACTTGCGGGGATTTTCGGGGAGGGGCTTGAAATATAAGACCTACCCCGAAAATAAGCCCTAGCTGCAGGAAACAAACAAACAAAAATTACATAATTGAATGGCTGTGATTGGTGCCCCCGGCACTCAGCCAATCAGACGCAGCACTCCCTGGAAGCAGGGACAAGTGCTGGGACCAGAGAGAAGATGTGGCTGAGCTGACAGCGCTTCTTATGTGATGTATGTGTTTTTTATGTTTTTTTTCCTGCAGCTAGGGCTTTGTTCAGGGCTTTGACAGTAGGATTTCCTACTGTCAAACTTGCATCACACCACATGAAAACCTCGTTTTCGTGCGATGCAATGCAACAGAGAGTAAGGCTCCATACGGAAACATGGGCACATGCATATCACAAGTCGCAGGCATATCACGGGACCCATTATCTCGCAATGTCGCATGCTACAAAACATCGCAAATGTGAACGAACCCATAGAAAAGCATGGGCTTTACATACATGCGATTTCTCGCAACGTGAAAAATCACGTGACTTTGTCGCCTGTGCGAAGCCGGCCTTATAGTTAGTTTGGCCCGGTTGGTGTCCAACATCACCGTCACTTCCACTGTCCTACAATGGAGCAGACCAACGAAGTGGTCAACTGCGATGTGAACGAGTTCTACAGTAAGTAGTAAGAGAAACTAAGCCTGAAGAATTTTTATTGATCAGTTCCATTGGCTTTACCACTTTAGGTATTATCGCTGCCCAAAAATAGCAAGAAAAGTGACAAAAAGCAACAACAGAGCAAGAAAAATCTTGTACTATTTACCGGCTACCTGCATTTCCTCAGTTCACACGTTTCCATGTTCCCGCTTTTGCAGCTTTGTATATTTTTCTCAGCAGCCTAATATATTGTTCTTGTATGAAGCAATTGCTACATGAAATGTCTTCGGACGGTGACAAGCGGACCACACACAGCGCGGGGCCAAAGCACAATAGAAGAAGGTGCAATCCAAAAACAACACATAGTTTGTAGCAATCAAGCCTGCAATGTCTCAACAGTCTCCTAATCTTAATGCACTACTGTTTATTGTTGTGCTCTTTATTCCCATGAATTTAGGCCAAGGATTAGAGAATTCAGAGTTTTTAAGCATAGAGGATTAGATGGCCAATTTGTTCATGTTAATTTTATGGGGGTTATTTGCAAAACTTGCCTCTGGCAAAATTGGGGCAAGCCCAAAATCAAGCTTTTCACCAGATGTACACTTCCCTGAGAGAGAAGGATATTTTATTGTACTGTACAGACATGCGTAGGCACGAAGATAGAACGCTGGAGACAAAACCATAACTGTGGTCAAAAATTGTTATTACTGCTGGAATTTTGGAGGTCAACCAATTATCAAGTAGCCAAGTCATTCTATAATGATCAGTAGTTCACACACTGATAGGGCGACAACATTCTTAAGACTTTTTTTTACCACTTACTATATATTGTACATAGCATATGCAATTTTGACCTGTCTTTTTTCCCATTGAACTCCATAGGAAGAAGTGCCCCCCCCATCTAGAAGGCTTCTACTTTATACATGCGTTTACAAGTCGTTAAAATGCTGTGGTATTATATATGTGGCATGTCAGATGAATTTCTCTTCCCTATGGCTGGTCCGTACATGTGCAGCTCTACTTTGTGCCAAAAATGGTTGGATTGTTTTCAAATGAATTTCTGCCTTCTTCTTTTAGCCGTACCTCTTTATTTCCAAAAAGTTCAAAATGGTTGAGTTAGGTGTAAAAAAAAAAGTATTTTTCATCCTGTATTGTGAGCTTATGTTTTTATGAAAAAGCAGCATAAAACGAAATAAAAATGATTATGTGTATCTTATGCTGCCTTTGCAAATGAAGGGGTGGCTGTTAGAGATGAGCGAGTATACTTTCTAAAGCACATTACTTGAGCGTGTAGTGCCTTAGCCGGCGTGGGTGACAGGTCAGTTGCGGCGGGGAGCGGGGGGGAGAGAGGGAGAGAGAGATCTCCCCTCCATACCTCCCCGCTCTCCCCCGCCACTCCCCACCCGCCACCGGCCCCCGAATCTTTAGAGACGAGCGGGGAGATACTCGGCTAAGGCACTACTCGCTCAAGTAATGTGCCTTAGCCAGTATACTCGCTCATCTCTAGTGGCTGTGTAATGCAAAGTCGTTGTTATATCTGTAGGAACATTGGCTCATAGAGGGTGACCCGGCCTTCATTTCTAGCCGGGGAGGCTTGATCATGCTAGTGTTCTCCTATTCTAAAGCACAACAATACTAAATTTCCCTCAATTTTCTAAATCTATAAATAATCACAGATGATCACAAAAATCACAAAGTATAAAATCTGCATAAAATAGCCTTAAAGGGGTTGTCCCGCGCCGAAACGTTTTTTTTTGTTTTCAATAGCCCCCCCGTTCGGCGCGAGACAAACCCGATGCAGGGGTTAAAAAAGAAAACCGGATAGTGCTTACCTGAATCCCCGCACTCCGGTGACTTCTTACTTTCCTTGTGAAGATGGCCGCCGGGATCTTCACCCTCGGTGGACCGCAGGTCTTCTGTGCGGTCCATTGCCGATTCCAGCCTCCTGATTGGCTGGAATCGGCACGTGACGGGGCGGAGCTACGAGGAGCCGCTCTCCGGCACGAGCGGCCCCATTCAGAAAAGAAGAAGACCGGACTGCGCAAGCGCGTCTAATCCGGCGATTAGACGCTGAAAATTAGACGGCACCATGGAGACGAGGACGCTAGCAACGGAACAGGTAAGTGAATAACTTCTGTATGGCTCATAATTAATGCACAATGTACATTACAAAGTGCATTAATATGGCCATAGAGAAGTGCTGAACCCCACTTTGTTTCGCGGGACATGACGTCAGAAGGGAAGCAGCGGAGCGGGGGGAGGTGATTATATAGCTGCTACTTATTTTGTTGCGTGGGAGAAGCATTTTACTAGAAATGTACAACTCTGAAAACTCCTTTAGGGCGCCCACCCACTGGCGTTTGCGATTTTCGTGCGTGAAAAACGCAGCGTTTTCGCGGCGTTTTCGCGGCTTTTCCATTAATTTCCATTGACTGTCATGGGTGCATTAGGAGGAAAATAAGGACACATATGCAACTGACAGTTCCTATGTTAAAAAACGCAACGCAACGCAAAAAAAAACGCCAGTGGACAGGAGTACATTCAATTCTAATTGCTCTTGAGAAAAAACACAAAACGCAAAGAAAAAAAAATCGCCAGTGGGTGGGCGCCCTAAGAAAACTATAAAACTTTGCTTAGTCCAGTCAGGCTCTGTTCACGTAACGTTTTTGCTTTCTACCAGCACTATACGAAGCGCTTTAGCGTGTGTACTGGAGCATTTTACTGCCCTTCTTCACGCACGCAGGGCACGTTCCCATGGGCACCGGACATCCCCACCCCTCCGCTGGGATTTAATAGGCTACTTAGCCTAATGAGGTCCAGATGTATTCTTCATCCTGCGGTTTTGTGCTGTATTTAGCGCATCCTATAGTGTGCACATTTGCACAACACCCCACCCCACCCAAAGACTTTCATGGGGTCCTTTGGTGTGCACAGCTCCTATTTTTTTAGAACAGTTCCTATTTTAAGAGAAATGCATTGAGATTTTTAGAAGACAGGTATACCTTCTGTCCCACCCTGTAAGGTTCAGATACAGACAGACTCTTCTCACTACGCAACTGCATACGAGACCCCGCTGCTTCCAAGTTTTTCTGTACCTCTTTCCATACTCCCCGAAGTGTATCTGTGGCGACATCAGCTGCAGGACAGACCGAAGGAGCAGGGATTGCTGTAAGGAAGCGAGGATGCTGACCGTATACACAAAAAAATGGAGATACCCCCGAGTTCCTGGAAAAAGGAGTCCACAGACTGCAGGCAGGGGGAACCCTCGGGGATGGAAAAAGCCCAGGTCTGGGCAGAGCCCCGCAGCAGGGACATTATAAGCCCAACCCTCTGGGCTTCCGACCCGGAAGAACAGGGGCGCATCCGAAAAAATAAGCGACACGCCTGTTGGAAAACAAAAAATTTGTTCCTCTCCCCAGAGAACACATCGGGAAGAGGGCACTTAGGTTCTGGGCTGGTTGAGGCGTCCGGGCCCTGCGACGACCCCCGCTGCTCCTGGGCTGCCATACGGGCGGATAAATCCTGGACCACTGGCACCAGGGCTTGCAGCTGGTTCGCAAGGGCGCTGATCGCCTCCATGAAAACGGTTTAAAGGGCCAGATATTATGTTACGGCACTCTGACCCCCCGAGCGCCAGGTGGGGTGCCCTGAACCTCCCGCACCCCACTGTCCCTGCCTACTTGCCTCGGCCCTGGCTAACCCCAGGCGGACAACTGGACGGCGGTCCCTGCACTGGCTAGGGACCTGGCGACTGACAAGATGTGACTAACTAAATGGTGGGACAGAGTGCCGACAGAGAAGGCAGATGGAAATGACCAACAGAACATACAGAGCAAAGCAAAGCTGGAGATGGAAGCAGACAGGCAAACTAGAGGCTGAACTGAGGCTAGCTGCAGACAGGACCTACTATACGCTGACCGAACCAATAACTGGCAGTGAGCTCAGGTCACGCTGCCGGGAGAGCCCCGACTCCAGAGCTCCAGGACGCCGGAGCCGACATCGGATCGGCGCACGCCGACCGCGGGACCCTGCACCGCCCTGCATGGTAACACCATGTTTCGCTATGGAGCCTTCCTTTGTGTTGCATCCCACGAAAACCTTGTTTGCGTGCGGTGCAATGCAACTTTCACAGTAGAAAATCCTACTGCTTGAGCCCTAAAATAAGCCCTATCGGCCTTTAAAAAAAACAACAAAACAATACATTACCTAACGGGTGCTGTGTGCTCCACCGCACTTCTCCCCACAAAGCTCCGACACACTTGCTTGTCCAGCACTTCCTGTTCAGAAGTTCAAAAACCCCGCCTCCAGAAAAGGCTGGCTCTGATTGGTTCTCGAGCGCCGCTAAAGGACTGTACATTAAATACGTCAAACATTTCCATTTGTTTAGCCAGATTAAGTGAGAAAAAAGCTTCTACTGCTTATTTCCTTTACGATTGTATAGCAAATACAATAAAAAGTATTTAACGTAAAAGTATAAAAACAACATATGCCTCTAAACATAAATTACAACAGCGACTAATGCTTAAAAATGCTTACATTTTTGCCTGCTTTTAACGTATAGACTTTTTTGTTAAGCGTGTTTAAAAAATGTGATGTGAACAGAGCTTTAAACCTACAGTAGATGAAGGTAGCAAAACAAGTAAAAAGTCAAATAAAAGTTAAATAGTGTATTTTTAATGATTCGGTCTAAAAAAAACCTAAAAAAAAAACATTTAATCCCCTCTCCAGGTGCAATCTGCATGTTCCCAAATAGGTCACTGACATACATTGATGAAGATACAAATCCTCGCTCTTGTGCTCTGGAACGAACTACGTCTTTGTGATATATATCCCCACAGAGAGAGGGTCTTAGGCAGTTACTTACACAGATGGTAGGATCTACAGCACGATGCTAGGAGATTTTTATCATTTAGGGTTCTCCCAGCTCCCTGGACAACTAAAGGTTGAACCCATCCCTTGACTGTGCATGCTAAAATGTAGTAAATAAGTATGAGGAATTGTAATAATGCACATTACTCTCTTGTTCGCAACATTTCTTTTACATGTGGTTAAATGATTAAAAGTGATGAAAAGGACTCATCCTAATCTCCATACTTCTCCAGACTTTCGGAGGTCTGAATAAGTTTGGATTTATTAAAAGTACCATAGATATTGTTTCCATGTTCTTCCAATGCCAACAAAATGTATCTTCTCATGAACATGTCGCAAAATAACATCTGTAGGGTGAGCTTGGACCCTTACTAATACTCTAGAACAAAGGCACTCTACCATGTCCAATTCTCTTCAGGCTTCCCGACTAGAAAATGTTAACATGGTCTTGCAATAGATGGCCAATGGTTTGACTGGAGAGCCCCAAGTAACTCTCAGAATGTCTTAAGGGGCTTTGGGTCATTTACTATATTTTTGGAATGAGAGTAAATTCAAATTGACTCACAGACCTTCAATAATCTAAGCCTTAGGTGGAATTTTGCTTAATATATATTAGATGGGACCTAATGGAAGAAATCTAACGAACCATTCTGAGTTTAACCATCGACCCATGTAACAAAGTTTTGGAGTTTACTGGGAACTTCTTGGGTAGTCACTGGCAGTGACTTGGTGGGCAGTTCCTTTAGGAAACGGCAGCTATGCCCAAGTTGGGAACCAGGGTCAGATAGGGCAGAGTTGGTACATGGAAAATGTAAAAGCTCAACAGGAACTTTAAAGGATAAATGTGCCCATGTAGCCAGCTATATGAAATAGATGGCTGGGATGAACAAAATGATGAAGTCACAAATACCTTATAAAAATACACATGCTATGGAGAAGCATGCATATGCTCGGGCATCTGACCATCTCGGAGAGGTGGTTGAATGGCCCATTTAAAGTGCTGCCAACTGAGTTTTGACTCCTACACATTGTTATCCTGGGTACAGTCTTGTCCTTCTTTGCCTATACAGTCAAACCTCTGGTTTCATTGGCAATCCATCCGAAAACAATTGGCTAAACTTGAAACTAATGAAACTCGAGGCAATTATTTCCATAGGAATCAATGTAAATCCAATTAGTTAGTTCTAGACATTCCAAAAAACACACTAAACCACATTTTTGTACAGCGTTAAGCACTGCGCTGAAAAAGCAGCGCTAAACGCTGTACAACAGTCCCATGCATTTTAATGGGGCTGTTCATACAAGCGTTTTCGGCCCTGCGTCACCCATTGAAATGAATGGGCAGTGGTTTCAGCACAGCTGAAAACGTGACACAACTCGGTACCGCGTTTTTGGCAGTGCTAAATGCCCTAGCTAAACTACCTGAGAGAAAAAAAAAATCAATAATCACCTTGCAGGAAACATTAGTGTCCCGGGGGGTGCTCTTCAGACCTCTGTGCAGGCTGCTGGGCACTTGACAAGCCGGCAGAGCATCTCTCTAGTGACAGGGATTGAAATCCCCCACCTCCAGCAAGAGATTGCTCTGATTGACTGAGCTGGATCAGTGACAGCCCGCTCAGCCAATTACATCTAACGCTAGATGCTCCAATCACAGACTTCATTCATGAGCAATCCATAAATGGCTGTGATTGGACAGCGAGGTCACGTTGGCCGGCAGACACCGGTGAGACTGGAAGCAGGCGACATAGTAGAGGCAAAATTCTGCATTGAACAATCGGCGAAACTGGAAACCGGCGAAAGAAGAAGGCAACGAAAATAGAGGTATGACTATTTCTTTTTATGGTACTGCTCTAAAGTCAAACTCTTAAAGTATTACACAGACCATTCCAAAAACCTAGATTTAACTATCCTGCTCCTGGTGGCCCATTACAGTCTAGCCTCAAGAATTGTCATCCATTTTTTAAGGCCCTTGTCTACCGCAGGTAGGAGAATTTTGTCACCATTCCCTTCTAGATAGAGGCCTAACTTGAAACTCCTAGCCTTATATGGTGATTTCGTTGTATGGTAAAGACAGATGTTAAGGCTTCTAGGCCTGGTGCAACTCCACCTTTTGCACCCCTATAGTTAAATCCCTGCTTCTAGAGATTCTATTACTTATTTTGCTGTGTAACATTCTCCTTACGCCCCCTCGGTTGGGCTTCATTCATCACTCTACAGTTCTTGCATTATGGTTGGAGTTTTCTGGTGTTCACTATATAAACTGTAGAATTTTTCATGGTTGAATCTGAATGCAGAAACAGAGATATCACAGCAGCATGAAGGGCCTACAGAATGAACCCAAGTCAACTTTTACGAGTGGACTTAAAGAACAAATAATGGTAAAGATGGACAAGCCTTTTAAAATTTAAGGCCTAAAGGTCCTGGGACTGCAGCAATTATCCACGGCTCTCCACCTTGCCATCAGTGACTTTACATGCTATTGTATGCAATAAGGATGCATAAAGGTTATACATAGTGAAATCTCCCCAACATACATCCTCTTTATTAAAATCTGATTTTTTTGTGGCAAATTTTCCATTCACCTATAGTTAAGGACCTCTCATTAAATATTCTTGTCTTTTGCAGTGTGGTACTTGTATTATGTGCATTTGAATCCAGTATTCCTGGTATGCTTCTAGTTTCTTGTTTTGAGTCTAGTCCTGTTTTTTAACAACATAGTTTGTTCATATAGTTATTTCTAGTCCAGTCTTTGCTCTCTGCCTTCCAGACTGTTTGCTTATTACCAGCTTGTATCTGCCCTGTGTGCTTCTTGTTCAGTTTGCTTTTCTTGTCTCTTGGTCCTAAATGCCCTCTAATTTATTTCCTAAGGCTAGAATTTCAGAGATGGCTAGAGTTCTAGGGATATCTGGGGGTAACTCAGGGACAGTGCTGTCTGTTGTTAGGGTCAGTGCCAGGAATAGATTAGGCAAAGACCCAAGGAAATCCAACATTATGGTTTGCTTTTGCCAGGTTGTATTTCTGTTGCCATTGGCTCCATTATCTGACTATCCTCATCATCATTATTCAATTACCATCACCATTTTGTTCCTGTTATTAACACAAATAGGCTACACAAATGCCAGACTAGGAATTCACTAGTTGATCAGTGCTTTATATTTTTGTTCTTGAAACTATCCAGTTGTTACATAGTTCGGCCCTCCTGTAACTACTGCGGGTGTCCAAATATTAGGAGACACCATTAGTACCCAGGAAAGTCAACTGCTACATTTGAAGTCAAGTTCTGTATAGTGTCCAGCCAAAGTCGTTACAGGTGGACTATTGAGATCCTCTGCAACCCCGATAGCTCTACCATTTCTTTTTAAGTGTTATTTAGTCATTTTCTTTCCACTTCCCCATGCTTTCATCTCATCAACTTAAACATTAAATCAGACTGTGGGAATGCAAACACTTCAGTCATCATTGTGCACGCCCATTCTCCAATTAATTACTTTCTACGAGTTGTGAAAACAATCATTTTGTAACAATATTCTTTTCTGTAATCCGCGAGTTCAGTTGTTAGGCACGCATCATTTATTCATAATAGCCGAAAAGATCCATTACACTTCTTTTTACTGCAAATACAAATTAATTCAGAGATAGAACCAAAATGGAGTCTTCCTTGGAGCAAATATACAATCGTTACATCTATTTGTAAGTTTGTGTTGTGCGCTGGAGGTTCGAAAAAAGGCTCGTAAAGTTGCAGAAACAAACCTGTCAACTGTGAAGCTCTCCTGTTTATTATGGCACGCTCCCATTGAGTCCTTCACAAAGACACTTTATTTGATGTAAGAATTTTAGAGTCTCACTTATTACCTTACACAAATCGTATGGTTCCTGGAACATAAGTTTTGAAATCCACTTGCTTTATATTGCAGGTAACTGAATCTTTTTGTTTGGCTTCTTTTCATGGACTTAACCCTTTCCAATCCACTTTGTATCCAGATTCTTCTAGGGGGCTTACTCTTTTCTGCCCTTACACAATGGCGCTATATGCTGGCTAAAGCCAGTACTGCATGAGGTGACACGTTGGATAGGCTCCGACAGCAGAGAGGCTGGCAATATACAGTAAGAGAACCCCGACGGATGTCTTCCAACATCGGAGCTGTACAGCCTTAAATCATAATGTCTTTAGACGTCAGATAGTGGATTGGAAAGGGTTAAAAGTTTCCCCCTAAACATGACATACACTGAAAATCAAATAAATAATAGGATATTATATATTGTAGCATTATTGCCCAGGGTTGGACTGGCCCAACATTAGTGATGAGCAAACTTCTGAATGTTATGTTAGATCGGTTCATCAAACTTTTGAAAAAGTTCAGTTTGGTCAAAATTAGCTTGAGTTGAACCAGAAGTTCACCAAAACCCCTAAAGCTAGTGTATAACACTGTCTAAGAGCCATATTAGCCTCATGAGAGTGCTATACAGGGCTTTCGGCTGTTGGATAGTGTTATTATACACCAGTCTTCAAGACTAGTGTTGAGTGAACGGACCAGTAGAACCCTGTTTTTGGGTAGAACTTAGCTAAAAGCTTGGTTTGAGTTCATGCCAAACCAAACTTTAGCAAAGTCTGACCGAAACAGGGATCTACTGGCTTGGTTTACACAACACCGCACCAGAATAGCAGAGGACTCCCTGTTGAACTTCTACCCCTGACACAATAATGGGCTGCCATTTTTAGCTGATTTGGGGCCAATCACTCACTACTAGTAACCAGTCTTATGGATATGCTATGTACATTTTATATCGCGCCATCATTTTATTGCCTAGTATTTCATTATGGGTGTATAGACAAGGCGTGTTACCAGATGTATGAGATTAATGGAACACTATGAAGAAATGGTATGTACTATGTTATGCCTCGGATGATTGTTATTGCTTTCCTGATTTGTGTTAATGGTGAACCTATGATTGCAGAAATTTGCAGAGATTGTGGTCAGCGTGTTATACAGGAAACTGCATGACATCAACACTTTGGTAGAGTTGTGTCTATTTATGTAAAACCACAAACAAGTTTCTGGCTTGTATCCTGCAACCACTATACAAGGCCACGTGGTGCATCTACTCCAAACGTTCTCGATACAGAAGTTTGCCAAACTTGGTAAAGTAATCCATGCATTCTTAAAAATGATTACATGATTAGACAGTCAGGTATCGTTTGTAAGACGTCCATGCATGTTTAATGGCTTAAATGCTCATTCATATACAGGGGTGGACAAAAATATGGAAACACCGTACAAAATGCATGTTTTAAAATTGGTCTCTACATGTCTTATTAAAATATGATTTATAATCCCATGTAAATTAAGTGAAGAAAATATGACACAGATGATGCCCGGCAGATGGAAACATTTCCAAAGTACCAAGGTCTATTGGTTGGGGGTTTGAGCCACTCAGCTAGTGTTACCAGCTAGCTCCCAAAAACACCCAGAGCAGGGCAAGAGGTGAAGTAACACAAATTTGTCAGGAAAGCTCTCAGCCAAGCAGGTGTTAAAAGGGCAGCTCAGTGCTAATGGTTAAAATCCCATGCTTTTCATACAGTGTTTCCATATTTTTGTCCACGCCTTGTATATCCAATTTACCATACTAATGTACTGCCATGGAGGTAAAGACATTCCTTATATCAGATTCTTACAATTGTATGTGTATAAAATAGAAAGCATCTCTTTTGGAACGTCATAAGCAGCAAACATTTGAGATGCAGGAATGTTGCCTGATTATTGTTTACAGACAGTAACTCTCTTACGACACTAATTAATGTTACTAGGAGTGTCAGCCATACTGTGTGTGACCAGGGCTATTGTGTTACTGGTCCTCAGGCAACGAACACTAGAACTACGCTACATGGACTAGAAAGCCATGCTTGTACAGTCTCTTTCTTGAAGTTTATGCTATACTGCTATATGTGGGAAAGTATGGATTTACAGCTCTCCCATCTGTAGATTTTAACGAGGTTAACAGCTTTAGGCAATGCCTTTTTGTTGGAAGGACCTATCAACAATTAGATGATTGGGACCTCCCATGATTTATTTAGTTTACTCATTTATGCTCTACAGAGCTGTACAGAGATCATCATCACTTACATCATCCCTGTCCCCATTGGGGCTCACAATCTAAATTCCAAAATAAGGTATTCGTATGCTTTTCGGAGTCTGGGAGGAAACCCACACAAACACTTAGAGAATATACAAACTCCATGCAGATGTTGATTACAGTTGGATTTGAACCCAGGCCCAGAGCACTACAAGGCAACAGTGTTAACAACTGAGCTACCTGTTAGAGAAATCTGCATTGCCCCCACAGGAGAAGTGAAGCATTACACAATTCCCATTGAAATCAATAAGCTGCCCATGTAATACAGTGCTTGGAAATAATGGATAATCCAGAGTGAGAACTGCTATTTGTAGACGCAATCCATTCTGGGCAATGAACAGAGGTGCAAAATGGTAGACCTCTTTAAAAACATGAAAAGCACGGAAAGTTTTCTCAAATTTGACAGCTCCTTTAATAAAGTTAAGGATTTCACCAAAATAGCAAGAATGGTAAAGATAGCCGATGTGGATCCACCGTGCCTCAAAACTGATTTGCTTGGGACTAAATCTAGGAGCAGCAACTGGACTTCCCAGGTTTTTACCCTTTAACCCTGCCAATTGGGTGTTCACTGCAAGGACCATTTCCCTAGAAATAGTTTTAGGAGGCAACTGGATCAGAATTTCCATAATGCGGTACTGGAGGGCATAGACAGAGACATGGTTGTGGAGCACAGTTGAAGTTATAGTAGGACAGGTGGGAATCCTGCACAAGGGTTTCCATAGTATGGTACCAAAGGGTTATAGAACAGGGCTGTAGTCAGGACAGAAACAATTCTTGCATAGATCAAGTCAAGGGTCAGCGCATGCAAGAGACCAAGAAAGCGTGGTCCGATAACATGCCGAGGTTAGGGAGTGGAAAGGACCGAAAGTTGACTCAAACAGGCATGGTTCAAAACCAAGAGAGCAGACAAAATCAATACAGCAGATTTCTACACAAAGAGAGTAATTGCTAAAGGACCCTTATGTAGGAGGAGTGGCCTTAAATAAAGTGATATCAATCCGGATTGGCTGGGGATTGAAAACTAGGGTGTGCATGTAGGCCCTTGAAGAGGTGGGCCATGTACACACATGAAGCGCATGAAGACCAGTGACAGATAGCTTGGGCTGGCGACAGATGAAGCCTGCTGACGATGACTGGAGCAGGACAATGGGAGCCGTCACCACCAAAGGAGAAAGGGGAGGAAAGCAAGGGGCATGTTTGCGCCAATGGAGAGGGTATGTAGAGGTGAGTGGGATGGGCAGATATGGATGGAAATTGGGACAGAGCATGGCTAAAGTTCTTTGGGACTGAAGTGTTCAGCTCCTTGTCAGTTTGCCCCCATGTATGGTATGTACAGTGGAGTACTTATCGATCGGACAGGATGAAACCATTTTCTGACACTCTTTTGGCTGCAATAGCTTAACTTTTTTAGTAGTGGAATAAATAGTCCCACCTTACAACAGTGTGTCCAGATCGGAGAAGTTATGCAATGCTGAGCACCGATTCACAACATAGCCACAGAGCCCAGCATTAGGTAAAGCTTATAGTCCACTTCAGTCTCAGGTTTCTATATACGGTACAAGTGTAATTTTGCCACTTTTGCCAGTCCTGCACTTTTTAGCATTCTCTTCCTTTTCTACGGCAACCAACCCAACCCATGAAAACCGTGGCTATTTATTACTTCCTGGACTTACCTGGAGCGCACTACCTCTCCTGACCCTTAAGGGAACAATACACCCATGATAACAATATAAGATATCACAATCAGAAGTGTTAATAACATGCAGAATTCCTCAACATGAACGCACCCCTTATGGGTACAGAGCCAGACCCTCGGATGGTTTGCAACCAATCAGCACTCCATGTGAAAACAGCGATTTCCGAGCCATGGCGTCACTGTGAAGAGGAAATGGTATGGTTAGACTAATCTGCATATGCCCCATCTATGGATAGGATTAGGTTAAGATGTTAATTGTGGTTGACAGACGCCCTCTAAATATATGAGCTGATCCAAAGTTAGAGCAAAACTTGTGCTCGTTTCGTTACCCGTTCCGTATGTGAAGCTTTGGCCATTCTTATTCTCATTGCTCTTGTGTAAGGTCTCTGCACATATAATCTCCCACACAGAAACTTGCTTAATTAGTTGATACATGAAAGCAGTAAATACACAACACATCTGGGACACCAGACTAAATGCATCACCAGTGAAAATCAGAAGCTGTAGTGTTAGGTCAAGGAGGCACGAGCAGTAAAGAGCATGGTAATTAATGGAGCAGTTGGTAATTGAATCTAATGATTACATGCAAAAGCAGACACAGTTATTAGTATGCCGTGGAAATTGCAGTTGTTCGGCTTGTTGTTCTTTAAGATTTAACTCTTTGTTTCTGATTTCTTTACAGCAAAGTACTTTATGCAACCAGCCAGTAATAACCCCAATGAAGTGCCCTACGCATTAGACGAAAGTTGATGAAAATGGACAATTTCACCAAAAATGATCATTCATTGGTGAAGTTGGCTCTCATCATCAGGAAAACAAAAGTCGGCCGTGTTTGAAATTTTTTGTTTGATAGTCAGATGAAAGACACATCCAGGAAGATCATTCGTCTGTCATCGAATAGCATTGAACAGCAGAGGTGAACAAACTTTTGAAAAGTTTGGTTTAGCCAGTTTGCTGAATTTCGAAAAAAAAAATGGATTTAGTTCGAAGCAAACCGTACTTTCCCCAAATTTTGCTGTTGGTGGATGCTAGGATCCTAGATTCAAATCTGGCAACATCAGCATGGAGTTTGTATATTCTCCGTGTTTGATAATAATCACCTTTATTTATATAGCACATACATATTATGCTGCACTATATAAATATATCATTTGATATTTTCTGTCCCCATTGAGGTCTATTTTAGTAGGTTTTCAGAGCGTGGGAGAAATTACAAACTCCATGCAGATGTTGTCCTTGGTCAGATTCAAACCTAGGAACCCAGCATTGCGGGCAACAGCACTAAGCACTGAGTGCTGAGCCACCATGCTTCATCAAACTCAATAAATGTATACACTATATAAATAAAGGTGATTACTGTGAAGAAGAAACCCACACAAACTTCATGCACATGTTGTCCCCATCACTGTAAGGCAAGAGTGTTAACTGCTGAGCCGCCGCAGCACCATCACCTTCTTCAGTGGCTTTGGCCAGGATGAATGCCCTAGGGTTCAGGCTTTCCTGGTACAGTTCATTCAACACTATTGAACACCCTCCGGCTAACTGCTTAGACGCTGTGGTCATTATTGACCGCGGTATCAAAACAATTAAATGGCTGTGATCATAGTAGGAGTTGGTAGCTTTATCAAACAACTGACAGCCACTCGGAAGCCTGTTTCATACCCAACAGATCAATGACGTATATGTATGACATTGGCCATTAGAGGGGTTAAATTTCATCGTACAACTACTTTAGTACCAATCCCCTAGACCAATGTCCCACTGGCTATTGCCCAACTATCGTTCTTGTGCTTTACACTGGAGCGATAGTCGTTCGGTGAATGGAGGTGAAGCGGGCCGAGGATCGTTCTGGCCACCCGCCTTCATTCACAGTAGACAGGCAGTCGCTTGGTTTTTAGTTCTGCCGTTTCCATGGATAATTTGGACAATGCTTGTCCTGTTTAAAGGTACCATTTGACGTTGCGACGGTGCTACTGATAATGCGAGAGGTGCAGGATTAGAGAAGTGTTTCCCCTTAGTATGCTAGGGGCAATTTCATGAGTGACTGTCCATGCGATAACCATGATGGGGGCTTGGTTCTAAAGACCCTACCTTGGCCCCAAGAGCTTGTCTTTCCCCTGCCTAATATGCCCCATAAGGGCTCCTCCAAATGAACATATGTGCAACTGCGCACGCTTGAGCCATGAATAAGGCACTTTTTTGCTAATATCAGTGCAATTTAATGTACCTTTTGCGCACGCAGGTACAGTTAACAAACGCGTGTAACACCTCCCCCGCCATGATTTAAAAGGCTACTCAGCCTAATAAGATCTAGAATTGTGCAGCATATTGCACATTTACGAACCTCCATAGACTTTTACGGGGACCTTTTGTAGAGCATGCTGCATTTGTTTCCGCATTCACGAAATGCGCATGCAAAAAGAGAAATAAGAACAAACCCATTGAAATCAATAGTTCTATTCTCTGTGTAGGGCACACACACATACATGCGCAAATACGTTTGTCGGAAGGCGTCCTAAGGGTATGTTCATACATAGCAGAAATGCTGCGGATTTTCCTCACGTCCCTCACTTGGCCACTACTACTAAGTGCCGTGGCCACCAGTCAGGTGATGCGGAAGTGGGCGCATCACCTGACCGCCAGCCGCAGTGCTTAGTAGCAGCTGCCGGGTGGGTGCTGCAATGAGGGGCTGTTTTTGATGCGGAAATGCTGCAGAATTTGCGTTACGTGTGAACGTACTCAATAACCCTAATCCAGCGCCTTGTTAGTGCAGCACTAGAGTATATACGAACACCATCAAGTGTTAACATGAAAATGAGAGTGTGAGCAACGTATAATCACAGATTTTCAGACAGCGGTATTGCTGTAATTTACCAATTAATGTAATTAAATCTCATGTTCAGTGTGTCATTTGAAACTAGAGAAAGATGTTATTAGAAATATGTGAGGCCGTCTTCTACCTGCGTGGAAGTAATGCAGACCCGTGAGCAGATCTAGTGGAAAATTGATAATGTGTTTAATTACAACTCACTCAAACTTCTATCTCCGCGCTCGCTGATAGTAATCAGACTGAAAACGGTTATAATCCCTGACTAATGAAACATGGCAGAGATTTATAAGATGTCTGATGCTTTGTGAATGGGATTTGGTGAGTGTGAAGATAGCTTCCCTGTGGTTACAAATAATATACTTCCTCCAAATGTTGTCTGTCTGAGCTCAGCCTCGCTGTCTTATAGCCGTCTCCTGTCTACAAAGCTCCACAGGACAGATGTGTGCAGAACGCCAACAGTTTCCAACAACTTTTGGTATATAATAGTGCTCAACTGTAAATGTGACTCTTTGGTTTTGATTTGACTCTCTTGAGAAGGCCGAACAGAAGGGCTTGTTTCGTTCCTCCCTTGTATATAATGTTCCCCACAACCACTTCTAGCTCTATTACTAGCGTTGAGCGAACCATACCAGTTTCAGGTCAAGCTTTGCCAAAAGTTCAGTTCAGTACAAACCCAAACCAAACTTTTAGTAAAGTTCTACCCTAATAAAGTTATTCTGGTTCGGTTCGCTAAACACTAGTCTTGAATACTGTCTTGGAGCTATAAAAGCCCTGTATAACACTCTCAGGGCTTCTATGACTCTTAGAAAGTGTTATACACCAGCACCAACAGTTTCAAGTAACTTTTGGTATATAATAGTGCTCAACAGAATAATGGGACTCTTTGGTTTTGATTTGACTCTCTTGAGAAGGCCGAGCAGAGGGGCTTGTGTCGTTCCTCCCTCATATATAATGTTCCCCACAACCACTTCTAGCTCTATAACTAGCGCTGAGTGAACCATACCAGTTTCAGGTCAAACGTTGCCAAAAGTTCAGTTCAGCAAAAACCTGAACCAAACTTTTAGTAAAGTTCTACCCTAATAAAGTTCTTCTGGTTCGGTTTGCTCAACACTAGTCTTGAATACTGTCTTGGAGCTATAAAAGCCCTGTATAACACTCTCAGGGCTTCTATGACTCTTAGAGAGTGTAATACACCAGCACCAACAGTTTCAAGCAACTTTTGGTATATAATAGTGCTCAACAGAATAATGGGACTCTTTGATTTTGATTTGACTCTCTTGAGAAGGCCAAGCAGAGGGGCTTGGGTCGTTCCTACCTCGTACATAATGTTTCCCACAAGCACTTCTAGCTCTATAACTAGCGTTGAGTGAACCAAACCAGTAGAACCCAGTGTCAAGTCAAACTTTGCTGAAAGTTCAGTTCAGCACGAACCCGAACCAAACTTTTAGCAACGTTCTACCCTAAGAAAGTTCTCCTGGTTCGGTTCGCTCAACACTGGTCTTGAATACCATAAAAGCCCTGTATAACCCTCTCATGGCTTCTATGACTCTTAGAGAGTGTTACCACCAGCTTTAAGGGTTTTGGTGAAATTCTGGTTTGCTTTGAACTAATTCGGACCGACCAAACTGAACATTGCAAAAGGTTCACTCAGCACTGTCTTAAACATTACAAAGCCATAGGGCCCTGGCGTGAAGGTGGTTATTAACCCTGGATGCATGCAGTATATTGGGTATCATTGGATATAGAATTTTATATATAGGGAATTGGGGCTTTATTAGAAACACCGACCCTTTCATGGTTGGAGTTTCCTTGTATGGAAATTAGGCCAGTGACCCCAGAGTGCAGCATAAAATCAGGTGAGCAAGTTTTCAGTCTATCAGTTTCAATGTGAATCCTTTGGGAATGGGAAAATCAAGCGACCTGATCGACTTGTCGTAAAACATAGTCATCGATGCTAGACTAGCCGGGAGGAGGATTTCATATACTGCCAATCAAACATTCAATGAAAGGCGATCCTGTAGATGTAAACAACTTGTCAATAAAAAGGGGTCAAAATAGGATGTCAGAAATCAAAAGTCAAGCAAACCGCAGCCAAATACAACTCTGGTGCACCAACTAATGTGTCCAACTGCCCAACTTGTTGTTCCTTAGCACAGATGGGCTATAGCAGCAGATGACCAGTTCCAGTGCCATGGTGTCTAGGAGAAACATAAGGATGGGACTCCAGTGGGCAAAAAGCACAAAACTTGGATCACTGAGCAGTGGGTAAACATAGTCAAATCTCTGTTACACCGAGCTGACGAGAGGGTCAGAATTTGGTAGAAAAAGTATTAATTGATGAACCCTTCCTTTCAGGGGTCGTCAGTTCCATCTGGCGGAAGTGGAGTAATGGTGTGGGAAATGCTTTCTTGGCACACCTTGGGTCTTCTGATACGTGTGGATGGATGCCATGATGAATTTTGCGGTCCTGAAGGCCAAAGGAAGTCCAACGTGCTTCTAGATGGGGGTCTCTAATAAAATAGCTATTCAGTGTATATTAATGTGCATATCTTGGTATTCGTCCTCTACCTGGTAAATACATCTCAATGCCCTGGAGCCTCCTCCTTGGGTTTATACTCAGTATCCATTATACACTAGTATATTGCTAATGGAATGCAGTATATGAAAATGGAATTTCTCAATGAGACAGACTGTAACTTTTGCAGTGCAGGTAATATAATAGGAAGCTGTTGTTATTGGCAGCAGCTCCCCTTTTAGTCTACACTGGTTTTTACATATTCTGCCTAATGACCTTCCCTCATATTTTACATTTGGGACTGCCAACACCAACAGCCCACTTTTTAAATACCATGTGGTTTGCTCCGTTTGCCCCCCAAAAGTTTACAGAGCCTTCGAGTAGCCCGGAATAGTAATATTCATTTATTCTTATAGAAGGGATGTGTTTTCTGCAAACACAAGAGGAGAAGCTTTAAGGCCGATGAATGGGGAGTAATGTTACATATGGCCGTCCAGGGAATTGCGTGAATGTATTCACAATAGATCAGCTTTAACTTTGATGAACGGCTCTCCTATTTACTTTAATTGTTCCCACCTAGTATTACACCAAACTAATCTAACTTTAAATCCAATTAAATAAAAAACAACGGCACTGAACTGACTTTACTCTGAAAAGCCTCATCAATTTATGTTAAAGGGAACCTGTCAGCGGGTCCCCTACTCTATTTATTTGCTAAGTATATGGCGCATTAATCCCCGTATACAAGGCAAAAAATGTATAAAATGAAATAGGATTCCTATGGAAGCCCGTCATCCTAGGAGAGAGTGATACGGCTTAAGGAGCATAGTCCTCATACCTCTTCAGACGGTCTCCTTCCGGTGAAACGCGAAGAAAATGCTCTTTAAAGGGGCTTTTACTATTGATAACCTATCCTAATGATAGGTCTTCAATAAAGATGAGCGAGTATACTCACTAAGGCACATTGCTCGAGCGAGTAGTGCCGTAGCCGAGTATCTCGCCGCTCGTCTCTAAAGATTTGGGGGCCGGCGGGGGGGAGAGCGGGGAGGAACGGAGGGGAGATCTCTCTCTCCCTCTCTTCAACCCGCTCCTCCCCGCTCCCCGCCGCAACTCACCTGTCACCCGCATCGGTCCCCGAATCTTTAGAGACGAGTGGGGAGATACTCGGCTAAGGCACTACTCGCTCGAGTAATGTGCCTTAGCGAGTATACTCGCTTATCTCTAGTCTTTAACAGTTGATGGGATCCCCATTGATCAGCTGATTCTATGGCCAGCTGTCAGCACAGTGGGGCTGGATGTCATCATTGGCAGTCAAGGCAGAAGTGTTTTACTATATGGTTTCACTCCCATTGAAGTCACTGGGAGCAATGCCTCCTATTACATTTCAGGTTCCTCACTGAGGTCAGAGATAGAAGTGTAATAGAAGGAATTGCTTCCATTGATTTCAAAGGGAGTGAAGCCTTCTATTACACTTTCGGCCCTGATCACCAATGATGATGTCTGGCCCCGCTGCACTGACAGCAGGCTGGAAGATCAGCTGATCGGTGGGATCCTGAATATCGGATTCCTGCGAATCCAGAGGATAGGGCATCAATAGTAAATGCCCAACATACGTCCTGTAAGGGGAATGTGTAATCAGAAAATGACCTACTGGTTCAATGAAGTGTTTAGACATATTTTTTTTTAACTTTTTCATGATGTTTTTTAACTTTCCATGTCACTATGTATGGTTAAAAAAAAGATCATAAGATGTTGCAGTTTTCACTTTGGCCACCAAGCCTAATAATATTCAGACACTTCCTGTTCTGCACAGCAGCCACATAGATCATAGGATTTAATAAACAGGATATGTTCACTGACTGCAGAGAGGGGGAGGAGGTGAGCTCTGACCATATCCTAATATGAATGGTGGATCCTATGTTATATATATATAATCCTGCCTGCAATGATAATGAGATCACTGCTGAAATGTTCTACAATGAAGTATAAGACTATTATTAGGCTTTGTGGCCAGAGTGAAAATTGCAGGGCATTAGGATTTTTATAAAATAAACATAATGACATGGAAGATTAAAAAACAATGTCTAAAAAGTAAAAGAAAAATATGTTCCACATAAAAACTTGATTTACACAATAGTTCATTTTGTGGTGATACATTCCCTTTAAGCAACTACTGTAAAAGGTACTTTTGCTTCTAACTTAAACGGAAGTGTTAAAAATATTTTTAATATCGTGTCTCAATTTCACCATCTATAATTTTAAAAAGTCCTCAAATATAGCAGTTTTCGCATTGGCCACTGGGGGCAGAGTTAGACAATATCTTGTCATCAGAGGTAGGATAATGAGTAGAGATGAGCGAGCATCAAAATGCTCGGGTGCTCGTTACTCGGGACGAAATTTTTGCGATGCTCGAGGGTTCGTTTCGAGTAATGAACCCCATTGAAGTCAATGGGCGACCCAAGCATTTTTGTATATCGCCGATGCTCGCTAAGGTTTTCATTTGTGAAAATCGGGGCAATTCAAGAAAGTGATGGGAACGACACAGCAACGGATAGGGCAGGCGAGGGGCTACATGTTGGGCTGCATCTCAAGTTCACAGGTCCCACTATTAAGCCACAATAGCGGCAAGAGTGCCCCCCCCCCCCCACTGTCAGCATAAAGATCGTTCTCCTCTGCCATAGCTGTAACAGCTGTGGCAGAGAAGAACGATGTTTGCCCATTGAATTCAATGGAGCCAGCAATACAGCAGGTTCCACTGAAAGCAATGGGCTGCCGGCGATCGCGAGATGAATTGTCGGGAAGGGCTTAAATATATAAGCCCTTCCCTGCAATACATCCAGAAATGTGTTACAATAAAAATATATACCGGCGTATAAGGCGACGGGGCGTATAAGACGACCCCCCAACTGTCACCTTATACGCCGGGAATACAGTGGAGCAAAGAATAAAAATCATTACTCACTTCACCGGTGCTTCTGCGGTGCTCCTGCAGGCTGTCGCTCCCTCCTGGTCCTCGGCAGAGCATTGCTTTCTGGACGCAGTGGTTGAAATCCCCGCCTCCAGAAACACACGTGCCTTCAGCCAATTACAGCCATTCAATGACATCATTGTCATTGGCTGTGATTGGCTGAAGGCACGTGTGTTTCTGGAGGCGGGGATTTAAAGCCCTTCGTAGAGAAAGCAATGCTCTGCCGGGAACCAGGAGGGAGCGACAGCCTGCAGCAGCGGCGCAGAACACCAGGAGAAGTGAGTAATGATTTTTATTCTTTGCTCCACTGTATTGCCGGCGTATAAGGTGACAGTTGGGGGGTCGTCTTATACGCCCCGTCGCCTTATACGCCGGTATATATTTTTATTGTAACACATTTCTGGATGAATTGCAGGGAAGGGCTTATATATTTAAGCCCTTCCCGACAATTCATCCCGCGCTCGCCGGCAGCCCATTGCTTTCAGTGGAACCTGCTGTATTGCCGGCTCCGTTGAATTCAATGGGCAAACATCGTTCTTCTCTGCCACAGCTGTTACAGCTGTGGCAGAGAAGAATGATTTGTCTTCTATATGTTCTCAATGGGGTCGGCGCTGCTGCCGCCGGCCCCATTGAGCGCATATAGAGAAGAGAACAGAAATCGCAGATCGCACAAAGGTGCGATCTGCGATTTCTATGGCCTAAGAAGGACCGTTGGGGTTATTGAAGCCTAAAATCACTCCTAACACTCTCCCTATAGCAGCTCCGGCATCAACAACACTTTCCCTAAACTATGTCAGAATGCATCTGCGGCGAGCCGTGGGAGGGGCCGATTTATATACTCGGGTGACACCTGATCTCGCCAGCCACTCACTGCAGGGGGGTGGTATAGGGCTTGAACGTTGCAGGGGGAAGTTGTAATGCCTTCCCTGTCTTTCTATTGGCCAGAAAAGCGCGCAAATTTGTCAGGGAAGAAAATGAAAGTAACCCGAACACCGCGTGGTACTCGTTACGAGTAACGAGCATCTCGAACACCCTAATACTCGAACGAGTATCAAGCTCGGACGAGTATGCTCGCTCATCTCTAATAATGAGGTAGTGAAGCAGGGTGACAGCGGTACTGTGGTGCAGCGGTGGTAGATGGAGGAAATACTTAAAATATATATATATATATATATATATATATATATATATATATATGCTTTACTTTATGAAACATGAAGATTAACTGGTTCTGCTCCGTAGGAGGGTGCGGGTACTTTTAACGTTAGGCATTCAACTAGAATTCACACGGCATATAGATCACGTATCTCAGGGGTTCACGTCAGCAGGACGAGGCACTTCGAATCCTCTCGTAACTAACCATAATTCCTGTTGTACTCCAAACTTGTAATTGTAGTCCGTATTCTATCTCATAAGGTCCGCGGCATCGAAACATCGCGGCCTAATGCACGGTAGGTGCCGGAGTACATCACTAAATATCGTAGCTCTGCAGACTCAGACGCACTGCAAGTACATACAGACATCTCTCATATACACTTTCGGTTCACCTCATCTTGGTGCATAACGCTGCTATTCTCTAGTGCCTTGTTCCTTCATCACAATATATCCCAGCCATGGGCGTAAGTATAAGGGGTGCAGAGGGTGCGGTCGCATCTGGGCCCAGGAGCCCTAGGGGGCCCATAAAGCCTCTCATCCTTATATTGCAAATCAATACTATCAATGAAGCTTTATAGTTGGGGGCCCAGTTCCAGATTTGGCACTGGGGCCCAACAGCTTCAAGTTATGCCCCTGATCCCAGTTACTCGTGCCGTCACTGATGTAATAACGCATGTCACGTTTCTCACTAACTGTACGGCACATAACGTCACTCACTGTCACCGTCCGGCATACCCTGTGTCACTGCCCCATTTTGGGAGAGGCTTCCACAGTCGTCCGTCATCGTCCCTAGTCTGCGCACACTTCATCGTCGTTGGTCCGGTCTTACACGTTCGGCAGCTCTGGTGTCATCAGTGAGAGAGATTGCCTCCTTCCATGCCCCTTGTCATTTTCAGCATTACGGACCTCATCCACCCAGCATGGAGAAATGATCGCACATGAGGCTTGTGCTACCGACAGTCTCTCCTGCAGTCCATGGCCTCCTGGCCGTTCTCCTAACAGCCCCCCAGCATGCGTAATCTGCCGCTTGTGCTGCTGTGAATAGCCTCTACCGCCTCAGGGCCGTTCATGCTGCTGGCTCTCTCCACATGCTCTTGTGATGCAACTCCAATCTGTATGTAGCCAAAATCACCACCGGCACGTGACCTGGGGATGGGGATTAGTGCTCATACACAGCCCCAGCACACAGAGCTAGCCATGGTGACTTCTAGGACCATATTGATGTCATGTGACCTCTGTCTCTGAAGGTCCTTCTATCCCTGTATAAGCAGGAATAGCAAAAAGGGTTTAACCCCTCACATTATTCCCTTACAATAGCAGCTTTTTTTTAATATGGTTGGAGGCAGAAAATACAGATCCACATCATTAACAATAGCTGATGGGGACAGCTCCGCTGCATCATAACCACAACATATCTCAAAAACACATGTCCACAACACTTTTCCATAGGAGCTTTGGTGGTAAAAGAACCTCCTGCCTCCTAACTAATCTATAAATGATATCTCGGCCCGTGTAAACGCTCCCAGCAATTTGTTCAGCGATCACGAAACTGAAGAAGAATCGCTGTGTGTAAAAACAACAGTTGTTTGTACGCTTTTTGACTATTTCGAGTGACTATTCAGATGCTAGTTGTCCCATATAAAGCCACCCTAACAAGTAGAGATAACTGCCCAGTTCTTCTTTTCCGGGGCTTTTTTCCCCTATTTTAGAGGGAGATTATTTTACATGGTGACATTATTCCAGCTAGTGCCGGGTTGACCTCTTTGGCCGGCCAACGTTCTCCGCTCCGTGCTCTCGGGTTAGGCTGCAGACACGGCTTGCTTATATTACAGGAGCTTCTGACCACACTGTATTTTCTTTCCTATTGGTTTGCTTGTTTGCTTAGTGCCGCTGTGGCTTTGGTCAGTAGTGGTTGGGATCACGATGTGATGATCCTAGTTATATACAAGACTGTTCCCACATTATCAGGAAATCCTTTAGCTACAAGACAGGATGAGGTGATCAGTTTCATCTCTGTGGTCAAGTATTCCACCTCCAGAATGGACTGTGGTCAACCACAAAAGTGTCTGATTTGCAACTTTCGAAACTCTTTGGTCACTCAGCGGAGCTTTGTCTATTGCTTCATTTTAAGTCATTTGTCCCGTTTTGGCACTGTCACAGCTTGAAACTCCACGAAAGAGTCTGGGACAACTCCGAGTCGAAGATTTTTTTAGAGCTGACATTTGCTTCTTGTCATAGGAACTGGCCAGGACATTTGGATATTTTTATTACTGAGGTTTATACACTTTACTAATAGAGATAGTAGCACTCTGTCTGAGCTCTTGGCTCCAAACATGCAGAACAGCATTTAATATGATTTATTTCAGGGCTCTCAGCTAGGAACTATTGTTCCCCGCAAGGACTGCATATTACTATTGCTGATAAGACCGCGGCATGTGCCAAAGTTTCACTATCAATGCACTATGTTCACCTAACTCATCTGCAAATTGATGGATGATATTTGTAAGACTTCACTATCTGGTCCCATGTAATTCCGAACATTGTTTTCCTTCCTTTAGGCTATTACTAGATTTCTCTTTAGATATGTCCTTTGACAAACACGGATCAGGTTAACTATGGATTACGATAAATTGGCTAATATAAACATCTGGTTCCAGGTTCTCCACATATCACAGTAATTCATTTTTCGTAAGGCCGATGGAAAATAGAAGTTTTAGGATGTTTTCATATGCAGCTTTTTTGTCACAAAGCTACAGTCAAGGACTTTAGGGGATTAATCCTTTGCAATCCAATTTTGGATTCAGGGTTTCCTAGAGGGCTTTCTCTTTCTGACATTATACAATGGCGCCGTCTGCTGGCTAGAGCCAGTAATGCGGTATTGGACATGTTAGAGAGACCCCCGACAACATAGCGGCCAGTAATCTACAGTAAGAATACCCTGCCGGACGTCTTCTGACATCGGAGCTGTACAGCCTTCAATCAGAATGTCGTCAGACAGTGGATTGGAAAGGGTTAAAGGAATGGGAAATATAAATTAAGGACTTTTACGACTCCTTTCTGCTGGATCCACTTCTGGGTTTGCCACAAAAACTGCAACAATTTAAAAAAAAATACTGACCACACATAGGGGGGAATTTCATAAGCCTGTCTATATTTAAAAGGCACAAATAATTGTGCAAGTCCCACTTGCACAAAAATTTGCGACCTTTCTGTACTTTACACCACCCTCACCACTTTTGTAAAAATCTTGAAGGGTGGGACTTAACAGGAGGGACAGGGTTTGGCAGGAGGGGTGGGGTTGCCCATGGCCTATCAAATTTACGAAAATTGATGCAGAATCTGGCATAAATCATAGACCCATCTACGGGAAGTCTTACTTGTCCTAGATTTCATCAGGGGGTGTACGGTTTGTGCTTCTTGTTACATTTGGCCCGTCTTACTCCACTTATCTTAGACCGATGTCTAAAACCCTGATCTTAGATAAATGTACCACTTAAAGTATTGCTCATCTCTGTAGACTATAAATGGGGCTGTCAGCAAAAATTTCTCAGTCTCAACCCATCCATTTATATGCAACTTTCATTCAGTCCAAAGGACATATTAGCGCCTTAGGGATGTGGGTCTTTTTTTCATTCTTTTTTTTTTCCTCCCACTTTCAAAAAAAATCACAACTCTTATTTATCCATCAACTTAGCTGTTGGAGGGCTTGTGTTTTACGGGACAAGTTGTATTTTGCAATAGTACTATTTAATATACCATATTACGTATTGCAGAACACCTAGCAATTTCTAAGTGGAGTGACATTTTTTTCTTGGAGATGGGGGTGACCAAAAAAAGCACAATTCTGGTGTTCTGTATTTTTTTTCAGGACAACAATCACCACGTAGCATAAATAATGTGTAACTTTAATAGATTAGACTTTTATGGACGCAGCGATACCAAATATGTTTTTGCTTGATAGACATGGCAGTCTATTAAGCCATGCCACAGGGATAGCTTGATAGGCAATCAGCCATGGCAGCTCTGGGGGACTTCAGAAAGCCCCAGGCTCCCATGGCAACTGAACACAATCTCATTGTGGGGAAGAGGGGGCAGTTGGGAATCCTGTAAAACCGATTGGGGCATTTACGGGGTTTACACCTGTTTATGCTGAACATGGTTGTTGTCAGCAGGTGTCTGATGGCACCTGCCATGTTTCGAGTGAAATTGGCTGCCACTCCTCCTCCATAAAACCCCACAAAACTTGTGCAGGGGGGTCCATGAGCCTTTAGCTTTGCCCTTGGGGAGCAGGTGCTAGACAACTCTGGTGTGGCTCATTTTGGTTTATAAAATCCAACATAACTTGTACCCAAACAGTTCAAAGGTTACCCATCCAAACCTGAATAATTTTGACTTCAATGACATCCATGATAGTTGACCATTACAAAAAATACGAGGGTAAGTGGGTTTTCAAATTCTTCCAAAGAGATCACTCTTCTTGAAAAACACCACCCAGGTAGGGGGTCCTCAGGGAGGAGCTTCACTAGACTCACCTTGGAGGAGACCATGGGGCTGTCTGCTCCAGTTTGACAACCACCACTGGGAACTGTCACTCAGAATAAGGCCTTCTTACTGGTCTGACCAGACAGCATATATTGAGTTGGCACATACCATTGGGCAAACCACATTGTCCTTTGCTCAAACAAAACTTTATTAACAGGAGCAAAAACAAATGCCAGTAGTATTCTCTGCCAGTTTAACCATCCGGTGCTGAGTTTCGTGGATGGGTAGTGCAAGGTTCATCTCTAAAGGCAACTCATTTCTCACTGCTTCTCTAAACAATTCAGCAACGCTCGGTTACTCCCACTCACGGCAGCCCTTGGGTGGCGCTTTTAGTAGATGTTAGGAGACGAGATGCACTCACGGAGGTATCTCCCCAGCAGTCTCTGTAAGGGCCCATTCACACTGTTCTATTTTCTGCTCTTACTATATCTGTGTACATACAGACATAAGACGTTGATTTGCATTGGTGTATTGCAATGAGTGCTTTTTTCAATGACTGATTGTTTGTGTAAGACCTCCTGCAGATGGGCTATTTTCCATGCGGTTTTACGTACAGAAAATCGGCCATGGAAACCACAAGCCTTAAAGCCCATTGGTTTCAATGGGTTTCCTCACATAGACTTTTTTTCCGCCCGCATTTCCAGCGAGAAAAAATAAGCAACATGATCTATTTTTGTGCGAATTTGCTCATCCAAGGCTCAATAAGCAAATGTGCACCAATGTGAACGAAATTGTGCACATAACCGAACGCTTTTGTGGTGCTAATGACTAACACCAGCACCTAATTAAGCTGTTGAGCCCATTCCAAACCAACGCAGGAGTCTCCCATGCCATTTTGAACAGGCCCAGCAGAGCAAAAAAGGATACTTGCCTGTGCAGAAACGCTAACGAGAAGATGTGATCGGGCTCCATTCGGAGTGCAACTGCGTCACGCCCGCCTGCAAGAGACCAAAAAAAATGCAGCATGTCTTATTTTCGTTTAGATTTATGGACCAAAATCACCCATTAAAGTCAATAGAAAATTATAAAAATGCAGCAATGGAACAGAGTAAACACTTGGCACTCACTTCACTATTCAGCCTTCCTTCACCTGTCCGTCAGAGGAAAACTGCCTATATGACAATTGCTACAGCCCTATAGCACAAACCAGGATAGATTCCCTTTTTCCTCTGTCCACAGATTAGCTGCTCTATGCTACTTTCTCAATGGCTGTATCTCTTTCTCCTGGAGGGAACCATCCTTAGGACTGTATCTGCGACACTGCAGTACACCAGGAGAGACTCCTGCTTCAACCTCTGTCCTGCATCAAGCTCCTCTCTCAACTACTTCCAGTCTCTTCTTCCTGCTCAGCAGTTCCTCTGTTCCCACTCCCTCTAAAGACACAGTACGAAGAAAATAACATCATACTACCATTAAACAGCGATAAGGCATACCCCCTTGTAGTAGGACGCTAATGATATAATTCAAGCATCAAACACAAGAAGCAAAAAGGGTAAAAATAATCCATCTGATTGGTGGTCCCTGCTGCGTGTCTGAAGCACGACTTCCCCATCTGATGCATGCAAGTACTGTATGTATGACTATTTGGCATGTTCCTCATCCTACATGATTCAACCAAGCCTCTGAAGTTCAAACTTTCATTAAAGTCATTTTGCATTATCAGTAATAATCCCCCATGCAGTGTGCAGTGTTATTATGCCTTAGCAGGGCATCTGGAAGAAATTAGATTCCCCTAGTAAATCAAAATAGAAAAAAATGACTGCGTCTCTTACTGGGTTAAAAGTAAAAAAAAAGCAGAATATCACTATCAGATGTCTTGGAAGCAGCAGACAAACAGATGGGCTGTGACCTTTTGACAATAAAGTAAGATTGTAAGGATCGCTCTTGGTGAGTTTGTTTATTTTTGCGTTACAGTAAGGCCTAAATCAGGAACGGCCATTCTCCAACATCATTTTCTGCTGTCTATTCTCTTTATTTAATTGCCAAAAAAAACAATGTATCACAGCTTGGGGTCCACGATTATCAATGTATAAGCCAAACTGCTGCTAGCTTCGAAGCACGTGTGATATTTATAGGAAAACATGGAAACATTACACGTGATGTATATTACAGAGAGGGATCTGCCATTTCATCTACAGATCATCATCTAAGCAGATGCACAATACATTGTCTAATCAGTTGGAGAACCTGCTAGGGAGGACTTGTTCTTCACATATCCATATGGTCTTACTTGTATGGTTAAAATGATGGGCAATTAACGGAGGCAGCTGCCTAGACTTGGTGCCAGGGTGTCTTCTACCTAGAGGATACATTGTAATTCCTCATTTATGTGGTTGGCTGGAGAGCGCATACAACTTCCCTGCCAATCATATAGAGCAGCTCTCGACAGACAGCTACTAGAATATCCATATCTGTAATAACGTCTCATAGTGGATTCGCTTACCCCACACTGATTTGACTTTGAGCTAAATCTGGTGGCAGCACCTTGGATAATCCAGTTTTCACCTTTTCACCCCATAAATTGAGTTCTGGTCTTCACAGACGTAGTCTCAATTATGTGGCAGCTGGTGTTACAAAAAACCAAGGCGCGGTATACGATGGTATGAACAGAGACGTAACCAGGAGACTTAGCTGAGGTCAAGGCAGGCAGTATAAGCTTCAATATGGGAGTCGATAAGAGGTCAAGACTTGCAGAAGAGAGGCAATAAAATAAACAGTCCGAGTCGGGGTAGGAAGCTGGCAAAGACAGTAGTCCAATAAATGTAGCCAAGGTCAGAGATCGAGAAGTGTGAATAGCCAGGAAGAAGCTGGAGTCAGAGGAGAGCACACAAATAACTGATCAGGATGTCACAACAGGGGGAGCCAAATTGCTTAGGCATCCTCCTTTGCTGGAGGATACCTAATGTAGCCAGGATTGTCAGAGGTTGGGTTGGAGAAGCATTAACAAGAGCATGTGTAGTGTCCCAGAACACCATCCTGGTCCCCTTCATAAATGTCATACATGTATTGTCTTATGTGGATGCACTGTGCAAAGCTGTCATGTCATTTTCTGTATGTGTGTTGCGCAGCTGCAGTGTCTGAAGGGTTAACTGTGTTAAAATCATTGCCTGTCAACTCTGTCTGCTGAATGTATCTATTCTACTGTGTCATGTGGTATGAGTGAAGTTATAAAAGTGAGTGTCTGAGAGCGGGAAGGAAGATCCATCTTGCCTGCTACAGAGTGCTAACACAGAGCCACATGGAAACACCTTCAGCTTCCATGTAGGTGAAGATGGAGGAAGAAGAGCGACATCCCGTAGAATCTGGAGAGTGGATGTGAGTGGAGTGAGTCCCTTCCAGTTATTAAAAACAGGTACCTATTCACATCACAGGCATTTTCCTGTACGTCCATCTGTCATTAGGATCACCGCACAGAGGTACTTAATTGTGACACCCACGCGGATGTTGAGTGGGGTGTATCTAGGCTTTTTGAGTAATTTGTCTGCCAAAGTGTTTCTGGAGTGACCCCTACCCCTTTTCCTCTTCCGGAGTGCTCCCAATTCCAAGGCCGGTGACATATAGATAACGTGGACTATAGGGTCGTATTGTTCCTGTGTATCCTCCCTACTTCTGAGCTAATGCCTGTAACTGCTACAAGTGAATTATACCTGTAATTACCTGTTATATAAAGTTTATTTAAGACTTATGTAAAGAGCCGAGTTACTACACACAAGTCTCCATGTTATTTACTCCACCGCACTGAATAACGGTGTGTGGGAACGGTGGTGTCATGAGTGATATCTACTACAATCCCCCTCATCCCCTTTATTGGCATTCAAAGCCAAAGCAGTGTTGAAGCTTAGCGGGCAATCTACACTGGCCTTGGCAGCATGTCATCCCTCCGGGACCAGAGCATGGTAAGTGCCACCATGACACATCAGCACTTAACCCTCCCAGCTCTTCACGTTAGCCAGGTGCCCAGTGTCGCCCCTCTGGGGTGTTGCACATGCATTGGCCCCTTAAGTATTAGAGCGGGCATGTTGTTCTGCCCTACGGGGTCTGCGAGCTGGCGTCTGCTGCATGGGAGAATAAAGGGTGGTCAACTGTGGCAGTCACAGCAGCATCTGATAAGCAAAGATGACATGGTAGCAGCTCCCCGATATAGCACAGAATAAGGGTCCTTTTACATGGGCCAATTCTTGGCTTGATTTAATAAGCACTGATCCAGATGCGTGTCAATCAGTGCTCGTTTACATGTGCCAAGAATCATTAGTATAGGGACGAACAATTGGTGCTATGATCATTCATCCCCATAGACCAGATGTACAGCCAACCTGTGAGCATGCTTATACTTACTGAAAAGCAATGATTAGTCAAGAAACTATTGTTTGTTCATTGACTAATCACTGTCCCTTTTACATGGTCCAATGATTGAACTAACGAATGATTGTGCAAAAGTTGCTTCCCAATAATTGGGCCGTGTAGAAGGGCTTTAAAAGGAATGGAAGTTACATGTAATCTACTTGAGATGGGATGATTACTAGAGATGAGTGAGTAAACTCGCTAAGGCACATTACTCGAGCGAGTAATGCCTTAGCCGAGTATCTCCCCGCTCGTCTCTAAAGATTCGGGGGCCGGCGGGGGGCGGGGAGAGCGGGGAGGAATGGAGGGGAGATCTCTCTCTCCTCCTCCCACCCCCCCCCCGCTCCCCGCCGCAACTCACCTGTCACCCGCGCCAGCCCCCGAATCTTTAGTGATGAGCGGGGAGATACTCGGCTAAGGCACTACTCGCTCGAGTAATGTGCCTTAGCGAGTATACTCTTTCATCTCTAATGATTACATTTACCTTCCTGTCAACAGAAGAACAGAGCAGCAACTACCAAAAAATATACTCGTAGCAGGTCTCACCAAATAGGTAAGTGGCTTGTATGAAGCACTGCTTCTGCCTCTCAATCACCACTAAATCATCAGGGGTAGAACACTTGCCCTATAGACTGTTGGGAACATTGAAATTCGGGCCAGGCAAATGTGGACTGAGCACTTGTGCAATGGTTGCTACTCAGAACAATACTCTTGTCCACAGTTTCCATGTTGCAAGGCCTCTTAGTGTTTCTTCAATCCATACCATCGGCTTCTCTCTATTCTGAGCAACTGCCTGCTAATAGGTTGTGGCAGCACCTTAGCTTTTTTTTACTACTGCCATCTACTTCAGTATTCTACACTAACATAACCTTTGGTTGACCAGATTTACTAGGCCGGTGCAACACCCCATTGGGGTTCCCCAGAAACTTGACCAATGTGGAGAGCTGGGAGGGATAAGTGTTGGCTTGCCATAGCAGCACTTACCAGACTCTCTTCCTGGAGGGATGACACATAGCCATGGCCAGAGCAGGATTGCAGGCCACCTTCGACTCCCCTAGGATAGGGCATGCCAATAAACTGGATGAGGGAAGTAGTAGTAGTTATCACTCAAGACACCACCATCCCCACACACCAGTATGCTACGTGGCAGAGGATAAACACAGAGACTTGTGTATAGTAACTTGGGTCCCCAGGAACGGTTAGGGCCTGGTAAAATCTTTAGAAATAACTATGGTAAACAAATAGTCACAGAAAGGCAGGTACAATTCTTTTAAGTGCAAGCAGACTAGATCTTAGAGGTCAGAGAGGATACTCAGGATGAAACCGGTCCAACAGTCCATGTTATCTGTATGGTACCGCTCCTGGACTGGGAGCACTCCAGAGGAGGAAGGGGGCAGGGGTCACTCCACAGACACTACGGCAGACAATTATTCACTCAAAGGATTAACAATAACATCCTGCATTGCAGGCGCGTGGGTGTGTCTCAGTGGCGTACCTCTATGCAGTGATCCTGACTCTGGATGGCCGCATAGGCTAAACTTGTAGTCTGAATTGGTACCTGAACGATGGATCTCTATATACAGAATTACTTGGGGATGCTCTCTCTTACTGTCTTAGGACTCACTCCACTCACATCGAGACTCCAATCGCTATGGGATGTCTCTCCTTCTCCTCCATCTTCAGCTACATGGAAGCTGAAGGCGCTTCCATGTGGCTCTGTCTTCGCACTCAGGTAGCAGACAAGATGGAACTCCAACTTTCAATCACTCCTATTTATCTGTTCACTCACACCACATGGCATGACAGACTGTTACATTTACATGCATGCAATGATTTTATTGAAGTTAACCTCTCAAACGCTGCAGCTGTGCAACACACACTGGATATGACAAGACAAGCTTTGCACAGTGCATCTACATAGGACAAACACGTATGACATTTAAGGAGGGGACCACAATGGTGTTCTCGGCCACTACACCAGCAGCACCTATTTTGCCCTTCACCATGTCCTATATATATTTGGAAGAACTAGAGAGAATGTGAAAAATGAAGGCCAACTGTAACTCCTAAGCTAGGGGATAGCTCCAACAAATCCCAAGAACAACATCACACAATCCTGAGTGAAATTCCAGGAACAGTCAAGATTCTCGGCAGAACCCTCAAACTCCCATGCCTCAGGTAGCGGACCCAAGGTTGAGGAAAACACATACCACCCATAGGGGCGAAATAAATAATTATTATATATCAGAAGATAGCAGGATGTTATTAAATAAAATACCACCAGCCACCAGAAATTGAACTACTATGTTCCATTGAGTCATTGGGGGGCATTATTTGCCATTTTGCTAGGGAATTCCACTCCATATATAGCAGTATGAGCCCTTAAAACATAAAGAGAATACTCATGGCTATAAAATACTGTAGTTAACCCCTTACTTGTGATGGATGCATCTTTCCAAATTTATTGTGGACGCAAAAATAGGTTCTCCTGCCTCTACGGTACTAACCATAGTACTAATCATATGCTGTTAGTCCAAGAAGTAACGTTATAAAGACTCTCACACCCGTATAAAATTTCAATAGTTCAAATGGTTAAAACACTAACATTAATGCTCCATCTAAAGAAGTTGAATACAGTGGAGGCCATGAAACAAAGCCCAGCTAGAAAGAAATATGTTGCACCCCTCTCATTATTCCGAGCAGCTCTCAAGCGCCACAATCATTCCTTATTAGAACAGTTTGGCATGCCACCTATTCAGATAAATGGCAGTACAAAGGTGTTGTAAATACTCCTAGAGGCTCCTCTGTCATCTATATGTGCCGCTAATTAGATAATTTACTAGGTCATATTAATGCATAACACAGTAGCACAAACATGTCCTCAATAATATGTTTGCACAGAGTAAGAGCAGAAGTTAATTTCAGAGGTCAGTGCCACCCACTTGCTCGGTCTCATTAAAGCCTTAAAGAAACGAATGCCAAGAAGACTTCTTCAAGTAGCTGTGGCTTATTTTAAGGCTGAGATGTAAAAATCCTTGAATATTAAATAGCGCTAAATATTGTTAGGGAATATAAGAAGAAAAAGGGTCCTTGCTTGGACTACATCACCAACCATGCATATTAAAGAGCATTTCCCTTAAAGGGATTGTGCCAAGCTTGCATCCCATGTTCAAACTGCATGCCCTATTAGGTCATATTGTAATAGGGGAAGAGATATGTTAAAATTTGTTTATAACCACGTGTTTGGCAGTTGTATCTTTAAAGGCGAATGGGAAAGGAGGAGCAAGTTGAAGCGGTCCTAAGCTCTTGTTCACGAACTAGAGGTTGCAGGTTCAATCCCTGCATGGTTCAGGTAGCCGGCTCAAGGCTGACTCAGCGCTCCATCCTTCAGAGGTTGATAAAATGAGTAATAAATAAAAATTACCTGAAAGCGCTGCGGAATAAGTTGGCGCTAAACAAATGACAAATCCCTTTGTCCCCCTTACCCCCTTCATGCTCTGAGAAAGCTTTTCAGCAGTCATCTCACTAAGCAGGTGTATGATGGATCCTGGTATCTATGCACATGTCACAGAGAATGCCCACAACACAGTCTCTGTCCATTGTGTCTATGGTCGATGAGGCTGCTCTAATGCATACAGATACTCCCCGACTTGCGAACAGGTTCCGTTCCGGGAGCCCGTTCGCAAGTCCGTTTTGTTCGCAAGTCGAACAAGCAGTAGTATGGAGCGGGATCGCGGGTGGATCCCGCTCCATACAACGTCGGGTGCAGGCTGTTCTTATATCGGGCACCCGGCGGCAGCAGTTCCGACGAGCCGCGCCGCTTGTCGGAACTGTTAACACTTTAAATACCGCTCTGACAGCGGTATTTAAAGTGTTAACAGTTCTGACGAGCGGCGCGGCTCATCGGAACTGCTGCCGCCGGGTGCCCGCTGTAAGAACAGCCTGCACCCGACGTTCAGGGGGCCCGTACAGCGTCCCACGATGAGATCGCGGGACGCTGTGTGGTTGCTGGGCAGCCGGGGACCTCCTGAAAGGCCCCAGGGCTGCCTATGCAGAGTGCCTATCAAGCGCACGGCTTGCTAGGCGCTCTGCATAGACAGCCCTAGGGCCTTTCAGAAGGCCCCCGGCTGCCCAGCAACCGCGATGTGACCGGACAGGCTTCTATCAGGCTTGATAGAAGCCTCTCCGGTCCCTGCACAGCATGATGTAATGCCATAGCATTACATCATACTGTGCAGAACAGATTGTTCGCAACTAGCGAAATTCGCAAGTCGAATGTTCGCAAGTCGGGGACTATCTGTATATCTAACTTAAGCTAGATGGCTGCTCCCATAGAATAAAAAATTTACAATCAGCAAATATTAGAAAATGGAATATATTTCACTATCCAGTTTCACTATCATGGGTGACTGATGGCAAATGAATAGCATCTCTCATGGGTGTATGCTTTTAAAAATGAGGACCCTATGTCATCTTGCAACACTCATGTTAGGGTACATCAGGCCAAGAGAAAAGTTAAAGGGGGACACACCTGTACAGTACTTCAGAACATAGTTAATCAGCTTGTCAGGGGTAGTGCTGAGCAAACCAAACCAGTAGATTTCTGTTTTGGCTAAAAATTTGTATTAGAATGAACCCACACCAAGCTTCTAGCAAAGTTCTACCTGAAACAGGGTTCTACTAGTTTGGTTTGCTCAACACTACTCTCAATTTTACCTTAGCCCTCAGAGTGTTGTACAGGGCTCTCATGGCTCTTGGACAGTGTTATACACCAGTTATAGGGGTTTTGGTGAACTTCCGGATATGTTAGAACTAATTCAGATTGAACTGAACTTTTTGCAAAAGTTCGATGCTCTAGCTACCCGAACTTTACAAAGGTATGCTCATCACTACTCACAGGTTAAAGGGGTTATCCAGGACTTATAAAAAAAAAAAGTTAAAAGGGCTAAAAATTTATAAAAATCAGAAACGCACCTATCTTGGCAGCTCCTTGCCCAGCACTGTGGTCCCGATGCCTACCGTACACTGAGCACATGACCGCTTAGCGACTCACAGGCTTCAAAGGCCATAGAGGAATCACTGCTGAAGCCTGTGAGTGGCTGAGCAGTTACATGCACAATAAATGGCATGTGATCGCCCTACACTTCTTCTAGTTTCCATGCGGTGGGCTGCAGCGCTGGACAAGGAGCCACCAGGATAGGTGAGTATTCAATTTTTATTGATTTTAAGCCCTTTTACCTCCCAGAAAACCCCTTTAAGTCCTATAGGTGCCTGCATTGCATTGTCTGCAAAGGAAGACACTGCAGTTGTTAACATTGGCCATGAATGGATATACCTCCCACCATCCTATAGTTAGAAATTCAGCACTTGCACAGTAATTGGTCCATCCCTCCATCGAATGAACAATGACCTCTTGTTATATGGACAAAAGACAGAAAGCAATAAAGAAAAAGCCTATGGAAAATGACTTATGAATAATCTCCGGCAAAGTATATCTCTGACTCTAAACCTATATTAAAACACAATGGCAGAGGGCAAGGCTATTGAGTCGAAGCAGTCCTCATGTAACCCCGTGAGGGTTTGAACAGACAACAAGAAGTCTATTGATACAAGACCAACTACAGTAAAACCACACATACCCATCCAAACCAGCGTGCACTGAGATGACCACACTGCTCCCTCTAATATAGCCTTTGTTTCCCTCTGACTTCAGTTCATGGAGCAGGCGCTAGAAATGATCCTATCTGCTTATTATTAAACACAAACAAGTAATTCAATAAAGAGTGATTATATCTGCACGGGAACAGAGAATCTTGTTGTTCCTTGGTTGCTAAAAGAACATTAGAGGCATTTACAATGTGTTCTAGTGGAAGTGCCACTCATGGAGGGGTTTATACAAACTACCCACCCCTTGACTGTGGGGGTTTCTCCCCATGAGGTACTACTGGCAACAATCTAATACCCCTATAAAGTCCAAAAATGAGTATAATCATTATAGTTATCGGAGGGAGTCACCAGATCATTGAGATGTAGAACTGATACCAAGTATTGAATATGCATCTCATGAGCCGGAGGCGTGCAATGATGCCTGATAAGATTCTGGTCGGCCAATATGTGTCCTTTCGTAGCTGCTTCCAGATATCCTGGAATAAGTGGCCGAGATGACAAACTTTGAAAAAAATCTTGCTTTAAGCTAGCTTTATATGGGGCAACTATTGTTGAATAGTCTCTCCAGTAAGTGACAGTTTTTTCATGCAAATGCAGCTACCAACTGGGTGATAAGTGAGAATGTGTCCACCAGTCACTTCACTTCAGCTCACCAACAAATAGTTGTTGGTTGATTAATTATGGCCTGGTGTAAACAGGTAGTCATTGTCTTTCAACAAATAGCCAACAACTTTGCAGGGAGGTGTGTACCAGATTGGCATGCACCCCCCCCCCCCCCCCCGCGCTAAATGTTGATTGGCTTCCACATTTTTTTGAACATTGTGCCCTTCTACTTAACATTTATTCTTTCCTGAAAACATATACATATGGGTGAGTGATCCTTGACGGAACAGTCCCTGCTTGTTTTCGAAGACACACACGATGCTGGTTTGGCCTTCAGAGGAACATTCCGCGCTGATGTTTCTCGCAGCAGAGAGTGGGCTCTCAAAGACTGCTGGCATGTACTAATGTACTAACCCTTTGAAATTCAATTTTGGATTCAGTGTTTCTTAAGGGGTTTTCTCTTTTTGCCATTTCACAATGTCGCCATCTGCTGGCTAGAGCCAGTACTGCGGTATGGGACATGCTGGGGAGGCCCCCGATAACAGAGTATACAGTAAGAATACCCTGCCGGACGTCTTCCGACATCGGAGCTGTACAGCCTTCAATCAGAATGTCTTCAGACGTCACACAGTGGATTGGAAAGGGTTAATGTGCATTCAGTGGGCTCGGGAACCAATGTGTGTGCATTAGGGAGGGTCTTGAAATTTCAAATAATCTCACGCCCTCTAACTAGTTGACGTATTATATTTTGGCCCATATAGATGCTCCCAACAATTTGTTCAACACAGAAAACACTGGGCAAGACCCTGGCCACAGGTCCACATTGGGATTTTTCTGCACATGGGCACCTCTAGATGGAAAGACCACATTGGTCTGACTCAGGCTCAATGTAGAGCTTTATTTAAAGAGGTATTCCAGAGACTGAGCAAAATTTCCCTAACTTTTCCACTAATTGCCATTATTCCAAGCATCCATCTAAATCATCAACTGAACCCCATTACCTTTTTTGCTCACCTGCACCACCACTGCTTTCCAACCAGCTGCAAATCTCCACATCGTTATTTAAAATGGCCACTACGAAGTGCAAAAACCACATCCCTCACAATGCCCCATTGCCAGTTACTAATGAGTGCGGATGTAGATAACGCAGACATCCTCGCTGTGCAATGACTGCTTCATGACTCCACAGCACTCGGTTCAATCACAATCGGTGTAGGTTTGGTAACACCAACAGATTGAGTGACATTCGACCACTTGGTCCTGGCAGCTCTCTGGAATATCCCTCTGCCCAATCAAATTCTAACTCTGACTTCCTCTCTCCACGGGGCTTTATCGGCTTAGCGGTTAGTAGGCAATAGGTGATTCGCCTCTCTGCATTATCACACCAACTCACTCAGCACCTAGAGGTACAAACCCAAAGAAACAGCTACATAATAAACAAGAACCAGCAACAAGTCAAAACCCTTTTTAGGAAAGTTCTAAGTCCTTCCAAACCCGTCTTACATGGTAGATACTGAGTTTCTGGGTCATATTTTTCATTGTGGTGGTACAAATAACCTTATAATACAAGGATGCTCACAGATGGAGAGGCTGTTTGAGATCTGGCTCACATCTTGCAATGCATGTTCTTTTCATAGGATTAGCATTTGATTTCATCTAATCTCTTATAAAGTATATTATTTTGCAGTTGGGCCAAAAGACGGTCCTCAGATGAAACTCATAGGCTCAGAAAGTCATCAGTCACTGCATGCCAAACTTGGGATATGAATGCCTCTTGCTTGGTCCAGTATGAACCTATAAATCTTAACAAGGATATTCACTGACCTCTATTTGGGTTTAACCGCTTAAAGCATAGTCTGTCATACTTGTTATAAAAGCTAACTGATTGCACATTGGTAACACAATAGGTATTAACACTTTCCAATCAAATTTTAAAGTCAGGGTTTCCTAAAAGGCTTTTTCTTTTTGCTGTTATACAATGGTGCCATCTGCTGGCTAAAATCAGTGTGTGTGTGCACCAGAGTGGCTCAGACAGCGGAGTGACTGGCAATAGACGGTAAGAATACCCTGTCGGGTGTCTTCTGACATTAGAGCTGTACAAGCTTTAATCAGAATGTAGGAATACGTCAGACAGTGGATTGGAAAGGGTTAATCCACATGTGCACTACCTTGGTTGCAAGCAGTTTTTGGAAATGCGAGCTTAGAGTCCTGTAGACAAATTTGAGTGTAATGCATGAAATGTATGAAAAGGATGATTTACAACTAATGCCATGATTATATATGCATCCCTCTGGGATGTTCATCAATGTGTCCTGGGTACAGTAAAACAAGGGTTTGGGTACCGTGTTAGCCAGTAGAGCAAAATATGATTGTTCTCAGTAACAGAAATCGAATAGTCTTGTAGATATGATACCTTTTAATGGCTAACAAAACTACATTATGTTATGGCAAGCTTTTGGACCTTTCAGGGTCCTTTCTCAGGCATAATGAAACAAATCTAAAGACATATTTAATAAATACACATGATCACATGGGAGGGCACGAACATGGTGAACTTAATTTGCACTAGATAAATACAAGAGACAGAGGGTAAGAGGGCACAGACATGTTGGGATCAATAGCATTTAGATAAATACCAGGGAGGGATGACCATAACAGTAAATAATTAGTCCAATGACAAGGAATGTGAGATTTCTCCTTCAGACCTGCAAATAAGGAAGATGGAACAATAACCCTGCAGCGCCTCCTACTGGATGGCAGCATTCCTTTAAATCTATGTATGACTTTTTAGCAAGTCTGTAAAACAATGATTTGGGAATAGCACCCCTTCTGGGTGCTCTCCTTGGGGAGAGATGATGCCATCCCCCAACCCACTCACTCCCAGATATCTTCACACATTCCCTGGTGCCCTCCTTAAGAACACCCCTCATGACCTCCTTCAGACCTTTCATATTCTCCAGTGATGCAAGAACCCCGCTCAGAGGGTCATTTCATTCTTGAGGGCATAAAAACTGGGTACCTTAAGTATGTTAACAAATAAATCATGGTAAAACCATGGTCAATGTCATTCTACAATGGCGTTTCTAGGTTTGTCGATCAAGAGTCTACACCATACTTTACATTCTGATTGCCCTTAGGTTTGGGATATGCCGGCTCCTGCACCTACATTCCCCAAGTAGGGAGTCTTGAAGATGTACTCAAATGTGATGAGCTCTTTGGTCAACTACAGAGAAAAATGCAGTTGTCAAATGAAGGTCCCGTATGATGTAGAACAGTTGTGTAATCCAATAGTGATATCCTGTTCTTGGTTACCAAGTGGTTTAAGGCCCCCATAACCCTTAGAGTTTAGTTGACTGAACCAGCTGATAACAAGGGGCCAGACGAGTATTTGAGGTGCCTGGAGATTGCTCATTTCTTGAGGGAAAAAAGGATCTGGAATATGTAATTTAAACACCCGATCCTTTTGTTCGCCGAGACAAATGCCGCCACCGGAGGTGTCTGACTGCAGCTCAACTCTTTAAAAACATGAACGTTTAGCTGATTCGGACATCCATGTGTACAAACGAATCAGTGGAAAAAGCTGTCAGATGAATGATCATACATCCAACCATGGCTGAACCATTAATTTTGCATCCCTATCAATTCAGTGTTTTAAGGTATCCAAGCACATTAAACTAAAGTTAATGAAAATGGAGCATTTCAACAAAAACCATCATTCATTGAGTGAAACCTAACATGAAATGGCCATTTCATCTAACCGATGAGAGGCAGTTATTGCCACATTTAAAATATTTGTCCGATGGTGTGACAAAAAAAGACTTTCATTCTTACGAAAGATATTTCAATCCATGAATGACTATTTTTAGAACTTTCCCAGAAATATCTTTTGTCTCTCACCTGGTGTTATTGAACAGGTATGGCCAATCTGAATGACTATGATGGCCAATAGTGTCTAAATTGTGTATGCCTGGGTCTGTGAAATGGGCATCTCCACAGTTCGACGGCTGTTGCACCATTAACCTACTTCTATTTAATGTGTATGGCAAATTTTAGAGTATAAGGGGTTAAATGCCAAATAGATAAGTATTAGAGATGAGCGAGCACGCTCGGTTAAGGCAGATACTCGAGCGAGCATCGCTCTTATCGAGTAACATCATACTCGTCTGAGTAAATGCGGCGGGGGTGAGCGGGGGGAGAGAGAGATCACTCTCACTCCCCCCCCCCCGCTCCCCCCACCCCCCGCATATGCAGTTACTTGAGAAGAGCGATACTCGCTCGAGTATCTGCCTTAACCGAGCGTGCTCGCTCATCTCTAATAAGTATATATATATATATATATATATATATATATATATATATATATATATATATATATATATATATATATATACAGTGGGGGAAAAAAGTATTTAGTCAGATACCAATTGTACAAGTTCTCCCACTTAAAAAGATGAGAGAGGCCTGTAATTGACATCATAGGTAGACCTCAACTATGAGAGACAACATGAGAAAACACATCCAGAAAATCACATTGTCTGATTTTTAACGAATTTATTTGCAAATTATGGTGGAAAATAAGTATTTGGTCAATAACAAAAGTCCATCTCAATACTTTGTTATATATCCTTTATTGGCAATTACAGAGGTCAGACGTTTTCTGTAAGTCCTCACAAGGTTGGCACACACTGTTGCTGGTATGTTGACCCATTCCTCCATGCAGATCTCCTCAAGAGCAGTGATGTTTTGGGGCTGTCGCTGGGCAACACGGACTTTCAACATTCTCCAAAGGTTTTCTATAGGGTTGAGATTTGGAGACTGGCTAGGCCACTCCAGGACCTTGAAATGCTTCTTACGAAGCCACTCCTTCATTGCCCTGGCGGTGTGCTTGGGATCATTGTCATGGTAAATGACCTAGCCACATTTCATCTCCAGTGCCCTTGCTGATGGAAGGAGGTTTGCACTCAAAATCTTACGATACATGGCCCCATTTATTCTTTCATATATACGGATCAGTCGTCCTGGTCCCTTTGCAAAGAAACAGCCCCAAAGCATGATGTTGCCACCCCCATGCTTCACAGTAGGTATGGTGTTCTTTGGATGCAACTCACCATTCTTTCTCCTCCAAACACGATGAGTTGTGTTTCTGCCAAACAGTTCTACTTTGGTTTCATCTGACCATATGACATTCTCCCAATACTCTTCTGGATTATCCAAATGTTCTCTAGCAAACTTCAGTCGGCCCCGGACATGTACTGGCTTAAGCAGGGGGACACATCTGGCATTGCAGGATCTGAGTCCCTGGTGGCGTAGTGTGCTACTGATGGTAGTCTTTGTTACGTTGGTTCCAGCTCTCTGCAGGTCATTCACTAGTTTCCCCCGCGTGGTTCTGGGATTTTTGCTCACCGTTCTTGTGATCATTTTGACCCCACGGGGTGAGATCTTGCGTGGAGCCCCAGATCGAGGGAGATTATCCGTGGTCTTGTATCTCTTCCATTTTCTAATTATTGCTCCCACAGTTGATTTCTTCACACCAAGCTGCTTGCCTATTGCAGATTCAGTCTTCCCATTCTGGTGCAGGGCTACAATTTTGTTTCTGGTGTCCTTCGACAGCTCTTTGGTCTTCACCATAGTGAAGTTTGGAATGTGACTGCTTGAGGTTGTGGACAGGTGTCTTTTATACTGATAACAAGTTCAAACAGGTGCCATTACTACAGGTAAGGAGTGAAGGACAGAGGAAGAAGTTACAGGTCTGTGAGACCCAGAAATCTTGCTTGTTTGTAGGTGACAAAATACTTATTTTCCACCATAATTTGCAAATAAAATTGTTAAAAATCAGATAATGTGAATTTCTGAATGTGATTTCTCATGTTGTCTCTTATAGTTGAGGTCTACCTATGATGTCAATTACAGGCCTCTCTCATCTTTTTAAGTGGGGGAACTTGTACAATTGGTATCTGACTAAATACTCCCCCCCCCCCACTGTGTATATATATATATATATATATATATATATATATATATATATATATATACTTATTGGTTCTTGTCACTACAACCAACGGATGGAGACAAAACCCATTCTGCTGATAGGGGGATCCATACATTTTTGGTAGAATTGTGTATCTTTATATATATACAGTGATTTCATCTATAGAAACCTGTCTACATTTTTTGTAATTATTCTCGATATTGCCTCATTATCCAATTTTCAATAAAGCATTGTTTTTGTTATAAACCTCTGTGAATCGTTTCCATAATCGGTGTCATATTCTGCACCTGTTATAAGAACTCTGTCCTTGTTGACTCATTGGTATTGCATCCAAATCTGGTGATTCAGTTATTTAGAGTTTATTCCTGGTCATTAATGCCTTTCATCTAGTTTTCTGTGTATCCCTGGTGGGCTAGTGGGCTTTAACCAATCCCTGGTGGTCCAGTGACTAAGTAACCATCTCTGTTGAGAGCTCTCTTCAGATCTTTTTAGTCTTTTCAAGGTTTTGGACAATCTGGACACAGACTCTAGTGGCACCTTACCAGATCATACATAGAGTTAAGAACTAGAGATGAGCGAACCTACTCGGCCACGCCCCTTTTCCACCCGAACGCCGCGATTTTCGAGTACTTCCGTACTCAGGCGAAAAGATTCGGGGGGCGCCGTGGGTGAGTGGGGGGTTGCAGCGGGGAGTGGGGGGGGGGAGAGGGAGAGAGAGAGGGCTCCCCCCTGTTCCTCGCTGCTACCCCCGCTCCGCAACGCCTCCCCCCGCCCCCCGGCTCCCCTTGAATCTTTTCACCCGAGTACGGAAGTACTCGAAAATCGCGGTGCTTGATCGAGTAATTACTTGAAACGAGTAGGTTCACTCATCTCTATTAAGAACCAAATGGGACGAAAGAAATATATCAATAAATAGTTTCTCCTACTATACAGGGCAACAGATTTTACCTACTTCTGCTCAACCCATTTTCATGTTTCATGTACCTTGGACATCAAGTAATTCCTTTTGTAGATACTTCATAGGTTTCATGGGTGACGCAATACTACAATCTACTCCATGGCCTAAGAACTAGAGGTTAGACTTCTTGCTACAGAACAGCTCAGGAAATGGGCTTTTAATAGACAACCATATAATCAGATGACCTAACTGTGCTTTAGTTTAACCACCTTGTGATTACTGAAGAGAAAACTAAAGTGTGGTTATGGCTTTTAACTGAAGAATGCAAATACACCGTAATGCCAAGGGGCACTTGATAAGTGTATGAATATCTTTACAGGGATAGGGGCTGCTTTAATTTTTGCAACCAAGTCAATAATTAGAATTGTTTGCTTGCAAGTTTGACTAACGTCCTTGAAGATACCAACACGCAGATAGAAGGAGCATCTGCTGATGACTCAGAATTGCCCAATCGCTGGGTCAGAGCAGGATTCCGATATGGTCTGCTTCCAGACGTGCCAATTCCTGTCAGTTCCGGTGTGTTACACATCCAGGCTTGGGAGCATTTAACCAAGGCCTTGTTGGAGAGCAACTTAGCCAACGTTTTTTACAATCTGTTCGAAGACAACGTCAAGCAGGGAAAAGGGATGATTAGCAAGTTTCTGTTAGCACCGGTGCTGCCGACAGCACTTTTATCAGGACACACTACAACTAATGATGAGAAAATCAAAGCAGTTTCTGCACGAACCCGCAAATGACAATTTTATTGCATGCCTTCCCCCGAGAGCTTTCAGCAACGAGCATGGGATTGTTGCTCTGCAGAATAGATTATGCAATAGGCATATGCACATTGCATTCTGAGTGTGGCATTGGGACATATTAAATCCATTTGAATATATAACATAAGCATTTCCCTTTAAATCTAACACATTTCCGAGTCCTATTCCATCTACACTTAATCGTTACTTCATTAGAGATGCCTATTTAGGCCTCAGTCACACGGGCATTTTGACGCACAAATTTTTGAACACATCAGTTATGCGTTCAAAAATTCGCATTGACCGAAGCGGGCATCACGGCAAAAAAAAAACGCTGCTGGCAGCGTATATCCACTCAAAAAAAGCGCTGCCCGCTATCCCTTGCTACGGCTGTGACAGCTGCAGCATGGGATTCCTTGGATATAAAACCCCTGGATGCTGTCACATCCAGAGGTTTCACCAGTGGTCAGTGGGGCCAGCGGCAGCTGTGGTAGCCCCATTAACATACAGAGAACATCGCGATCCTCTGCTACAGTTGTGACAGCTGTGACAGGATTTCTTCATCTCTGCGGGGAGTCCCCTCATCGCTGAATACTGTGACAGCATTGTCACAGTGTCTAGTGAAAATGGGACTCCCGCGGAGATGAAGAAATCCTCTGTCACAGCTGTGGCAGAGGAGAGCGATGTTCTCCCACTGAATTTATTGGAGCCGGCAATACAGCCGGCTCCATTGAAAGCAATGGGCTGCCGGATAGTGCTGCAGTGAGTTTCGGGGAAGGGGTTAAAATATAAGCCCTTCCCTGAAAATCAATCCAGAAATGTGTAAAAAAAAATGTATACTCACCTCTCTGCAACTGCCGGGGCTCAGCCGCATCCAGCCGGCTCTTCTCCTGAACTGCTCTGAGGATTTTTCAGCAGGCGGGGATTTAAAATCCCAGCCTGCTGAAAGGGCTGCCTATGATTGGCTGCACACTTTGACCAATCAGAGGCAGCTCTCAGCTATTGAATGACAGCTGAGTGCTGAATTCATGAATGGGTGAGTGCTGCCTCTGATTGGCTGAGCGCAGGGACCAATCAGAGGCAGTTCTCAGCTTTCATTCAATAGCTGAGAGCTGCCTCTGATTGGTCAAAGTGCTCAGCCAATCAGAGGCAGCCCAATTTATCAGGCGGGGATTTAAAATCCCTGCTTGCTAAATACTACTCTGAGCAGTGCAGGAGAAGAGCTGGCAGGACGCGGCTGATCCCCGGCAGCTGCAGAGAGGTGAGTATACATTTTTAAAAATTTGTTACACATTTTTGAATTGATTTTCAGGGAACTGCTTATATTTTAGGCCCTTCCCCCGAAAATTACTGCAGCACTTGCCGGCAGCCCATTGCTTTCAATGCAGCTGGCTGTATTGCCGGCTCTATTGAATTCAATGGGAAAACATCGCTCTGTCACAGCTGTGGCAGAGGATCGCGATCTTCACTATATGTTCTCAATGGGGTCGGCGCTGCTCCATTGAGGGCAAAGTAAAACCCCTGGATGCGACAGCATCCATGGGTTTCGCATACACAGAACACCGGTTTGCCGCAGAATGCAGTTACATGCGTTCTGCAAACCGGTGTCCTATAATTTTCGCCGCAGGCGTTTTTCCACATGTAAAATTTGCACATGTGACCACTGCTATTGAAAAGCATTGGTTGTATTGAGTGCGAATATTTTGACGTGCGAAAAAACGCCCATGTGACTGAGCCCTTAGTAGCGCTTTGGACCTTCTCTGGCATTCAAAACTGCAAGCATTCATCGTGGTGTAGATTCCACTTCAGCGTCAGAGCGGGGCACGTCAATGTAGAGGAGACCACGGGTTATCAGGATGGTTGTCATGGGTGGCTTTGCAATCTCTCCCAGCAATATTGGCAAAGTGCCTGGCCTGGCTGTACATAGTGGCGAAAGGATCAGTATCGTAAAACACAGTTCAACGGTGGTTTGTCACGTGACGCCAGCACCCCTTCAGGAACTTTAGAGTTAATGACAAAATAACTGACAGGAGTCCTGATAGCTTTAGTTTTCACACTGGAGGTATGCAGTTTACTAGTTTTTGAAATAGTGGAACAATCACAGCAATAGCAGACTTTCAAATTATGACAGAAGTATTCACTTGACATACAGTTGGTAACATTGCTTTATAAATCCAGTTCAGTACATTAACACTTTACTCTTCAACGCTCTCTCTCTTTGTTCCTAGAGGTTAACTAATAATGCTCCCACAGTCCTAGTTATCTGTTGGGGTGTTAGTTTAGAAGACTTTAGGGTAGTAACTGAGGCTGATTTAATGATGGGCCTCTGTTACTTTTCCTGAATATATTTAAGCAGGGCTGTCCTCAGACAACACGTCTGCTCTCCTCCTCCTCCTCCTAACCACAACCTCCTCTCTTCTCTTCCTGTCTCTTTCCCGCACTTTTAGCTACTCCTTCCCTTAACATCCTGTCTTGCCCTGAGCTTTTTCCCGCCCTCCAGACTTTTACCCTTCCCCCTCCATTAATCAGTGTCTGTGTGACAAGCAGCCAATCAGCAGCCACCTGTTGTCAAGCAGTTCGTTTAGCTTGTTGAAAGAAAAGGGCAAAGATAGGGCTTTCTAGCGTATGACACCTTCTATGTCTCCTGAATGAGAACATAGCCAGGTGTTCACAGGACAATGAATATGTGGCTATACTGGAGGACCCTCCGGGCCACCACACCACCAGGTGTTGAAATCATTCTGCAGGAATATTGGCCCTTGCAGACAAGAAATGTCTTGACTTTGCAAATTAGATGAAAGTATTGACATGTTCTGATCAGCTGACAGGACGGGGTCACTGATTTATGCTGCTTGTGCCAAATTCTGACTTCCCATCAGTATGATGCAAAAGAGGACTGGATTCTTATGATCAGGTGATGTTTCTCCACTGCTCAATGATCCCATTTTTGCCCTTTTTTTGTCCACTGGAGCCTCACCTTTCTGTTAATGGCTCTGGAATTGGTTGTCTATTGTTATAGCTCATCTGTGCTAAGAAACAACAAGTTGCGCATTCAGAAATATTAGTTTGAGCACCAGCATTGTGTTAAGCTGCAATTTACTTGACAGTGCACTGCCTGTTCGTCAGAACAATTCTTGACATCCTCCTATGACCCCTTTCATGGATGAGTTGCTTACTTCTACAAGATCCTCTTTCTCTGGATGTTTTTCCTTGATCACACTATTCTCTGCACACCATTGTGAAAAAAAAAAACCTGCAAGATTGGCAGCATATGAACTCCTGGCCCCGGCTAGTCTAGCACCAATGACGAGGCCTTGTTGTATGCCACTCAGATCGCTGGATTTTCCCATCTAATGTAGAATCACACTGAAACTCATCTACTGAAAACTTGTCACTTGATTTTATGCTCCACTCCTGGGTCATGGGAATAATTTTAATACAGAGAAGCTCCGATGCTGAAAGGGCTGGTGTCTCTAATAAAGTGGCCATTCGGTTTTTTTTTTCTCTTTGTACAAATTCACAATAAAATGCTTTTTTGCAATTTAAAAGAAAAGCATGAAAAATTCTGCAAAAACTGAGCAAAAAAAAAAAAGCAGCAGAAAGAGCCGAGCCCTTAGTGCAGTGCTGTTTCTGTAGCTCTCATTGAAGTGAACGGAGTTATAGAAACAATGTAGCGCGTTGAACTATGATGCTTCCATTGACTTCAATGAAACAGTGCCGCACTAAGCACTTGGCTCTTTCTGCAGGCTCTCGCTGTGTAGTAGGAATCCATGGCAGTGGTTTCCCATCTTGGCTATGAAAAGTCAAGATTGGAATACCTTTTTAACCCCTTAGTGACGCGGCCTATGCTGTACTTAAGGATACCACAATCTAGTGGGGATTTTTATCTCTACTGTTCAAAAGCCATAACTTTTTTAATGTTTCCATTAACATGGTCATATGACAGAAGGGGTTAATGTATGTTTAAAGGTTTTCTAACAATGTTTTGATGTGCTAAAAATTTTACATGTGATATTTCATTATTTCTGAAGCTTTATATATATATATATATATATATATATATATATATATATATATATATATATACACCGCAGTTGCCATCCTAGAACAGGCTTTCTACTAGTAGCTATATATTGATCTCTTGATGAAGATATGACGGGAGGACCTTGCAAAAAAAAGTGAAGCCACCAGCTCGCCATTAAATATGCTGCATGTGGAGTATTTAAGCACATGATATAGGCCTGAGCCCAACAAGTTCCACTGACAAGGGAAACCATCGGTATGACTCTTCAAAACGAATGAACTGGCAGTTCTGGTGAGAAAGGAAGAGGAAGGTGATGGACCCCGGCCAAATGAGATGTCCTTTCTTCTTCTGGGAACAGCTTGTAACCCAACCAAGTGACTTTCCATGAGGTCACAGGTAAGGAAACACCTGCTGCGGAAAGGAAGAGTGTCTACAGATGGACCAGACATTTTTACTGCACTGGTGATGGAGGGATTAACTGGGGAGCAATGGGTTAACATGGCAGTGAACTAACAGGATACTAATACTACTCTAAAAATTACATAACAGCCAGCAAGATGCAGGGAACTCACAAAATATGTTTTCACTATGGCGTCCAGGTAATGTCCAATGTATCTGATGAGGGTCGATGAGTGAAGATTATTTTTTTGTTTTGCTATTGACTAATCATATTTTCATGCCAAGCCTATAATATGTTATATGTTAAAATACAAGATTTATTAGTACCCTGTAACAGCCTTGTTTTTAAACCATGGAAATAAGAATTTCCAAGAATTTCACTTTATTTTGTAGCATCACACGGTAGATAGCGTGGAAATGCTGAGAACTATAAAAATCAATCCTTTCATCTCCTGAGCAAGGAGTCACGGGTACTTTCATGGCGCCATAATAATGAACACAAATATCTGGGACAAGCAAAGTAAATCTATCATCTATATCAGAGGTCCCCAACACTTTGTACCTTGGGAGCCATATTCAGCTTTCAGTCCTGGTTTGGAGCCACATACAACAAAAATGGAGGAGAGACATTTTTAGGCTTGGTCTACATGTTGACTTTCATTGTGAAACATATCATGTGGCCAGTATAGCTTTGCTACACCACATCCTAATGTTGGTGTCATGATGCCGCCGGCTCAGCGAACGTAGCTGGTTCCCAAGCACCTGCGCAGGTCCTCGCTTCCATTGAGGTGCTCATGCCCGTAGGACTGATCCTCTGCATGACAGTTCCTCTCACACTAGGGAGTGTCCCTTGCTCCTCACTCCACAGTATGGCTGTCTAGGCTCCGGGGAGTATCCTCAGCTCCTCACACAGCTGCCTATCTGGATAGACTACCTACTTCATGTCTCAGTTCTGTTCCTTAAGTTACAGTAGTTTACAAACCACTGACACAACAGAACATCAAATGAACAATACAACAGCTATAGCAACCATACTCCTCTTACACTAAGACCTTAGTCTGAACTCTTTTCTCTTCATATACCATCTTGTGACTAATGGTTATTCCCTGAAGCCAGAAGTGGGGTTGCCCTTGTCTGGGCAGATGCTTTGCTCCCTGACAGGAATGACTAGGTTAATTCAGAGAAACTTTACCCATTACATTGATTTCTACCTCCACTAGCCTCTGGTCTAGTTTCTCTGCTACACTCTCTGCATTCTACACATTTGTTTTGTTGTTTAAGCAGGATGACAGAAAAGGGTAAAGGGACTTGTTATTTGAAAAGCGCCAACTTATTCCGCAGCGCTTTCAGGTAATTTGTTAATTATTCCCCCTACCCCAGCAAGATGGGTACTCATTTTACCGACCTCGGAAGGATGGAAGGCCGAGTCAACCTTGAGCCGGCTACCTGAACCATTCAGGGATTGAACTCGCAACCTTCAGGTCATGAGCGGGAGCTTAGGTCTGCATTCTGTGTGGTTTCAAATTGTCTTCACCCAACAAGAAATCCAAACCTGACAAATCTCTTCAGATTGTTGGGTTGCAGCAACTTGCGAGTCATAACACAGACTGGATGATATCTGATGTGGCTGCCATTACATGTCCTGGGATTATAAGACACACCACCTTTTCACATATTTTGCTTGCATGAATTAATTGAAGAATGTCCAAATGAAGGAACAGATGGCTCTGATGACATAAATGAATGGGAAGCATTGCTCTACTAGACCCCTCCTCTGTTTTATACATGTTGCCGTCAAGGACAAACTATACGATGCATCTCCTTCAAGGTGATGTCTCTTCACCCATTTCTTTCAACGTCACTCAAGGGGAAAAAATTCTAACTGATGGCCTAACATTGAACAGCGCTACGGTAAAGCGATTATAGCGCAGGGCGTGAGAAATGACAGCCTCTCCGGAGAAGGCTTTGTTCTGACTCGATCGTGGTAAATCATTATGCATGAGATAATAGCCATGTTTTCCTGCAATTCACCGAGGGACAGTTGGCACTAGAATGTTAAGCTGTGGACAGACTGAAAACAGTCTACGATACTTGACATAATCTGTGGTCTCCTGTCAACTAGTCAAAAATTCCTCTTATTGCGATTTATTCTGATTAACATATTTCTGAGAAGTTCTTCCAGGAATATTCCACAGCACTGTCCACAGGTTGAAATCTCCTACATCATTCCCTTTCCTAATTGGAGCTCTCAAAATCTAATCTTCCACGAACCAATCAGTATGTTTTTGAATTGTCGAAGCCTACAATCTCCATGGCATAATTTCCGCATAAAGACCCAGAGCTAGAACTAGGAGTGAACTGAGAGCTGTCTGGGTCCCCAAGAAATTATGGCCATTGTCCCTTTAAAGCAACCCTCCAGTCCCAGACAAACAAAGATGGCCAGACCACTTCTTTGATCACTTGATGCACAGTGTGCATTAGTATGCATTACTAGTCTAAGACACTACACACGCTGCCCTGATTGACCAGTGCTGCCCACGTGATGAGCACCGGCAAGTTAGAGCAGCTTCTAGTGTCTTAGCTCCATTCATAGAAAAATAAAAAATTTATGCGACTTTAAATGCAGCAATGCAAAAAAATCTAAAAAATGGTTTTCAGTGTGCAAAAATGAAAAAAAATAAAATAAAAAAAAAATAAAAAAAAATAAAAAAATATATATATATATATATCATTTTATTTACGCTACATGATTAAGGCCAGCTTCGCACGGGTGTATTTGCGAATATGCAGTGAATAGACCACATTGATTTCCGTGGGTTCGTTCACATGTGTGTATTTTCCCTGCACATTTTGGTTGTGCAGAAAAAACGCAGCATGCTTTATTTTGTGCGCATTTGCACACCAAAAGTCCCCATAGAAGTCAATGGGATGTACAAACGGTAGGAGATGCGTGGAAACACTGCGTGATTGTACAAGAAAAAGAACACATCTTGAAGTCATTAGAGTAATTACCAATTCAATGGCCAGGAGCATCGGTGTGTTTGTTTTTGTCGCGCGCAAATGCACATGCCTTACGTGCAGAAAAAAACGGCACCATAGATATGCTGATGCACGTACAAAAAAGCATTGTTCATCCCCCAAATACGCCGCGCTCGTGCACAAGTAAATATGCTGACACTCGTGTGAATCGTGTCTAATGCTGTAAGAAATAAAACTACCACTGAAGTGAGATACATTGTATGTTCCCAAGGATGGTACCGATAAAAACTAGTTTGCCATGCAAAAAAAAACAAGCCTTTCTACGGCCATGTGGACGGAAAAATAAAAAATTATAGCTTTTAAAAAGTAGAGATGAAAATCCCCCAAAATCCTTCATGGCCAAAATAGGCCGCGTCCTTAAGGGGTTAAAGAAAGGGGGGGAAAAGAAAGGACTTTCTTCAACTTGCTAGATCCACTTTTGACTCCAAGAGCTGCAATGATGCTTAGGCCTTATTCACACAAGTGTTTTATCATAGCGATTTTGCTGCGATAAAACGCCGTCCGAAAATCACGACCATCTGAAGCTTTGGATTCCAAAGCATTCATTCAGATGGGCGATTTTGCCACGCGTAAAATCGGCTGCCTGGAAAAAACAGCACATATGGAGCCGATTCCGGCGGCCACTTTTACACGTGGCCAGAAAAGATAGGGCTTGTCCTATCTTTCGGCTGCGATTAGCCAATGGGAGCCGCCGGCAGACAGAGGGGGAGGGAGTTTACTATGACTAGCTCTGCTAAGCTCCCGCCCCATCCTGCCCCTTTCCCTTGCTGGGAGGCGACAAGGTATGGAGAGGGGGAGGGAGTTTAGCACACTAGCTCTGCCAAGCTCCTTCCCTACTCCCTTTGCTGGCAGCTGGCAAGGGGTAGAGAGGGGGAGGTAGTTTAACAGAGCTGAACTCTCTTCCCCCAGGTCGACGGTATTCCGGGCTGCGGCATATATACGCCACAGCCCAGCCCTTTGAATGGTCGAGAAAATGGGAGATGCAGCCGCAACTCTCATTCAATCGATTTTCTACCGCAATGCGGGCGGTCGAAAATTGCAACACCCATGTGAATAAAGCCTTAAAGAGAGTTCTGACCTATCACAATGCACTTTCTAGCTGTGGACACCCCAATGCTTCGAGCTCTCAGCAGCCCCTAATTGTTTCAGTAGTTAGTCCGCCCCAGCTTACAAGTCAGTAGTGCTTCTGAGAGCCACCAAAGATCTCCATGTATCAGCATTGATCTATACGTAGCATTTGAGGTGACATAAAAATGCCAAGACATTAGAGATGAGCGAGCATACTCGCTAAGGGCAATTACTCGAGCGAGCATTGTCCTTAGCGAGTACCTGCCCGCTCGGCAAAAAAAGATTCAGGCGCCGGCGCGGGTGAGCGGTGAGCTGCGGGAGTGAGCATGGGGGAGCAAGGGGGAGTTATCTCCCCTCCGTTCCCCCCTGCTCTTCCCCGCCGGCACCCGAATCTTTTCTTCCGAGCGAGCAGGTACTCGCTAAGGACAATGCTCGCTCGAGTAATTGCGCTTAGCGAGTATGCTCACTTATCTCTACAAGACATACTAATTTTATGGTGCAAAATCAGGTCTTAATTTTAGGACCATTATACAGTTTCTCAAGGCTGCAAATTCAAACTGCCCATAAAGATTCTCATTTTGAGGCTTGCTGCAAAACTCAAACCTAAACAGCCAGTTTTACCATTTCTAATCAAAATAATACTAAACTCTGTAGTTTTGTGTGGAGACCCCTCCTGTTCATGGCCCAACCAAAACTACAAAATCTTATACTTATCCATCTGCAGCTTAGAACCATAACTACTGGTAGACTGTACAAATAACCTACCAACCTTACTAGTGAGTGACCATATCCGATGTCCACTAGTACAAGCTGATCCAGTGTTGGCCACCAGACCGAAGAGCCTGAACATAAACGCCCACTTAACCAAATCCATCAATATTATTAAAAGGCATGACTACATTTTAGCCTTGGGGGTAATTGATTGAAGTTCTTATGACTGAGGAGTCACATCAAGAACCCCTGCTAAGACTTTTCTTGACCGATGGGCGTCCATATTACATCCTCCACTGGTGCTAGTCAGTTTCTAATTACCCAACGCCCTAGCAACTTCCATATTACATGGAAAAAGTATGACTAACACGTAATATCTATGTTACTTATTTCCCACATCTTTTTTTAGGATCCAGTGGTCAAATAAATGGTAGCTTAGACTAAAATTACGACATGGAACTAGCAGAGAGGTGATTAAAAGCCATGTAATTGCAGCCGTCACATCCCAACTTGAGCCATGCAGTTTGGTGATATACATGATTTATGTGATGGATTGCTTCTCCCTCTATATGACAGCAATAGCTTACAATCATGAATACATCTGCAATATTTTACCTACAACTGGATCTCCCTCACGTCCCATTCTCCACTTTTTTAATACGTGTCACTCTCTGTTCTTCTCTGATTTACCATTGCTCGTTTTACTTTTGAAAACCATTAATTATCAGGGTAGATTATATTCTGTTATATATTATGTTCACGTCTGGCTGTGGTATTGCCTTGGCATGCACCGCTGTCTGTCTGGCCGCTCGAGCCTGTCTATATTTTTGGATACTCTATCACCCAGATGCATATTTTATGCGCCCCTCCGTTGCCCCTTATGTGTGAAGGCAGATTTCATGATGTGCATTGTAAAATGTTTACTCTGATTCTTATAGGATGTGCCGTAGAAATGGTATATATGTCTCTTGTCAAGACGATGTCGGCTACAGTGTAGCATATGAGGATTTACACTGCAAGCACTTTACATAAAAATAAATTTATGGCCAAAGTTCAGATTGTTCCTCTTTGAAAGAACACATTATAGCCAAGTCTGAATAATGAGCCTATTGGGCCTGAAACTGGTAATCAGGAGAGTAATATTCTACAGCGTATTGTTAAAGGACAAAAAGGAAATAATGAAAGCTATTATTAAAAGGAGAAAATCATAAAAAGTCTGAAAAACAAACTTCACTTATCCCTTATTTCCCATCACTGTGAATATAAATGCTAACACGTGAAATAAACTTCCAAGGGTGTTTTATTATTGGGCTGGTAACACGGTGGGGACACACAAAGTCTGGTTGCCTATTAAAACTGCTTCCCTTGATGTCGTTTTAAATAAGTTCCCACATTTTCAAGTGCTTTCTGTATTGATGAAGCAAAACAAATAAAAAGAATACATAAAAATATAATAGAAAAATCTAAGAAAATTAATCAGTCCAATGTGCAGGCCTTAAAGGGGTTGTGTAGGGTTAGAAAAACAGAACTGCTTTCCTCCAAACACAGCACCACTCTTGTCCATGGGTTGGGTCTGGTATTGCAACTCAGTTCCGATTCACTTCAATATTACACACAACCCACGGACAAAGATGGCACTGAGTTTGGAATAAAGCAGACATGTTTTTTTTTTTTAACTCTACAACCTCTTTAAGTTAGAAGGCAACCTATGCGGATTTTTTTTGGTGTCCCGTCCACCACCAATCTCATAAGGAATAAAGCTATATGTATTGCACAGATAGGCAGTCTGCCTGTAGTCTACTTGCGTAGAAAGGAGAAAGATAGCAGCTTACTGACACCAGAACCACTCAGTGAATAAGTACAGCACCCAAACCAAGCTTATAACATAAATATAGCCCCAGAAGCAGGCTTATAACATATATTCAGCACAAAACAACCTCAGTACATAGATATAATACCAGAAGTAAAGTAATAATATAAATATGTTACGACCGACTCTGGACTCGACTGATGCTGCCAACTACCCACCCATCTCCAGCCTCCCCTTCATCTCCAAACTACTAGAACGCCTGGTTTACTCTTACCTTATAAGACATCTATCAGAAAACGCTCGTCTTGACCCCCTACAGTCCGGCTTCTGCCCCAACACTCAACAGAAACCGCCCCTTCAAAGGTGTCAAATGACCTCCTGACAGCCAAGTCTAGGGCTGACTACTCTCTATTGATCCTCCTCGATCTCTCAGCAGAATTTGACACTGTTGACCACAAACTCATCCTCAGTATGCTTCACTCCATCGGGCTAAAGAACACTGCGCTCTCCTGGTTCTCCTCCTACCTATCTGACCGCTCATTCAGAGTCTCCTTTCCCTTCCCCTTGCTGTTGGAGTCCCCCAGGGCTTGGTCCTCGGCCCCCTCCCTTTCTCCATCTACACAGCCCCTGTTGGACAAACCATCAGGAGTTTTGACCTCCAATACTACCTGTACGATGACAACACCCAGCTATACACCTCTTCAGTGACATCTGTTGACCTCTCCTCCAAAACATCACCGACTGTCTGTCCGCTGTCTCTAACACTATGTCCTCTCTCTACCTAAAACTGAACCTCTCAAAAACTGACCTACTGGTATTTTCACCCTCCACTAACCGACCTCATCCTGACATCTCCATCTCAGTGTGTGGCACCACCATAACTCCCAGACAGCATGCCCGCTGCCTTGGGGTCATATTCAACTCTCCCTCCAATCCATCCTGAATGCATCAGCTAGGCGCAAATTCCTGTCCAGCCGCTACTCGGACACCTCTGCCCTGTGCCAGTCACTGCACTGGCTGCCCATCAAATACAGAATTTAATTTATCCATAAAGCTCTCCACAGCACTGCACCGCCTTACAATGCCTCCCTCATCTCAATCCACCACCCAGCCTGAGCCCTACGCTCTGCTAATGAAATAAGACTGAGTGCCACATTAATTCGAACGTCTCTTTCCCACTTCCAAGACTTCTCCAGAGCTGCACCAGTCCTCTGGAATGCGCTACGCAAAACTATCCGTGCAATCCCTGATTCACAAAACGTCAGGCGAGCTCTAAAAATGCTCCTCAACAGGGAGGCATACCATATACCCTAAACCAAACCCCTCTGTACTCCACCTGTTAATGTGCCCCCTGTCCTAGTGACTGCAACCCCTGCTAGCCGCCATCAACAGCCCCCGGCAGTAACACCGATTCAGCCACCATCGTTTACTGTCTGACCATTGTCTGTGTATAGCATCCCTCACTCTCCACCTCGCCATACCGTGCACATCTCCAGCCCTTTACCTTCTGTATCACCCCATTATCTGTAGTATGTAAGCTCGTTGGAGCAGGACCCTCACCCCTACTGTTTCCATTAACTGATTACTATGTAACTGATACTTTTGTCTTTCTGTATCCCCATTTTTGTAAGTGCTGCGGAATATGTTTGGCGCTATATAAATAAAGATTATTATTATTAAATATAGCCACAGAACCAAGTTCATTACACATACCCAGCACAAGTAAACCTCAGTGCATAGATATATCATAAAAACTAAGCTCATAATATAAATAGAGCACCATAACAAAACTTATAACTAGAGATGTGCGAGTATACTCGCTAAGGCACATTACTCGAGCGAGTAGTGCCTTAGCCGAGTATCTCCCCGCTCGTCTCTAAAGATTCTGGGGCCGGCGGGGGGCGGGGAGTGATGAAGGAGAGCGGGGAGGAAGAGAGGGGAGATCTCTCTCCCCCCGCTCCCCGCCACAACTCACCTGTCACCCGCGCCGGCCCCCGAATCTTTAGAGACGAGCGGGGAGATACTCGGCTAAGGCACTACTCGCTCGAGTAATGTGCCTTAGCGAGTATACTTGCTCATCTCCACTTATAACACAAATATAGTACTAGCCAACATCAGAACATAGATACAATACCAAAACCAAGCTCATAACATAAATACTGTAGCAGAACTAAGCTATTGTGTTTCATGGGTGCTTATGAGCTGACAACTGTGATGAGGGGAGAGGCAGGAGGAGGAGGATTCATGTAGCTCCACAAGATACTGCCACACGGAGGAAGAAGGTCAGTTGGCCAGACAGACTTAAAGGGGTTGTCTCACGGTAGCATATGGGGTTATACACTTCTGTATGGCCATATTAATGCACTTTGTAATATACATCGTGCATTAATTATGAGCCATACAGAAGTTATTCACTTACCTGCTTCGTTGCTAGTGTCCCCGTCGCCATGGATCCGTCTAAATTCGCTGTCTTCTGGCGTTTTTAGACGCGCTTGCGCAGTCCGGTCTTCTCCCTTCTGGTCGTCCTGGCACGAGCGGTGTTCTGGCTCCGCCCCCTTCCACGCATCATTGCGTAGCTCCGCCCCGTCACGTGTGCCGATTCCAGCCAATCAGGAGGCTGGAATCGGCAATGGACCGCACAGAGCCCACGGTGCACCATGGGAGAAGACCCGCGGAACATCGTGGGTGAAGATCCCGGCGGCCATCTTGGTGAAGGAAGAAGAAGGAAGAAGGAAGATGTCGCAGAGCGGGGATTCGGGTAAGTAATGAAATTTTTTTTTTTTTTTAACACATCCTTTGGGGTTGTCCTGCGCCGAACGGGGGGCCTATGGAAAAAAAAACAAAAAACGCGAGACAACCCCTTTAAGGGGAGCAATCGCCCCAGCCTACATTCCTCTAGTTCCCCCCACTACAAGCTGGTAGCTGGTAGCTGGCATCCTGCGTGACTGCACAGGTCACACATAACTAAGGGCAGCCATGATCCCAATTAGATATGAAGCTTCTCCACACCGGTGCAGAATCCCCGCCAAGATGGTGGAATTGCGTTTCTTTTGCATTAAATACCATTGAAAAATATAACTTGTCCTGCAGGAAAACAAGTCCTCAAACATCTACATGGATGGATAGATAAAAGACTTTTTGAAAGTGGGGAGGAAAAAACAAACATAAAAAAATCATATAATTAAAGCCACCCTTTGGTCTCACAAGAATATTCTTTCCTGAGACTGGAGAAGAAGGGGGGTATGTTACCAGTTTTTAAATCTCCAAGATGGCTGCAATTTTCTAACTATCTAATGCACATTGTGTATTGCTCTCTGATTGGCCTGTGTTGGTCACATGAGCAGTTTTGGCCAATCATAGAGCAGCTATAGTGCATCAGTCGTCTAACACTGCTAAAGATTGTGTTGACCATCTTTGATACCTGAAATCGAAGTCGGTAGTTTGGAGGGACAGCAGAGAAAAACAACTCCAGGTGATAGCCACCCCTTCCCCTCCAGTCCCAGGAGAGAATTTTGTCCTTAGCCAGACTTCTCATGGTGCCTTGCATAGCCCTACTCCAATCCACTGCAAAGTAGCATCTGAATGCCTGCCTCTCTGTTCATGTAGTAACTAGCAGTGTCCCCATGTCCCTGTTACTAGAAGCTAAAGACGGCAGTGGATTGTGAAGGTGCTGGAAGGGAGACCCCTAGTGGCAGACACTTCAAACTTGATTTTCAGTAGTAAAACAAAATGAAGAATAATGCAAGTATGTTACAAGACTGATGATACACACATAGGCAGATGAGCAGATGTGTGAGGAGTTAGGGTGAATTTAAGATAACTTCTTAAATCACAGCAACAATAGCAGTATCTTGTATTTAACAACCATTTCTTCTTATTAAATCTGAACACCCATTTTGAAGACAATAGCAAGCAAGCTATGACTTTGTATAGCCCTTAAAGGCCATGTACACCTTTGTACTCTTTTTTGCTATTAATCAATGTGTTGTTGAAAATGACGCCTTTTTGTAATTGGTCTTCATTAAACATTTCTGATAATTTGATTCCTAAGCTTGTGTTGTTTTCCAAGGCACTGCAGACTGGAGGACTGAAATCTTAACAAATTCTGTCAGTCAGAGTAAACTGACAGCCCCTTTCCTAGCCTGCTGCCGTGTTGTAAAGGTGCATTCACTGACTTTCCGCTGAGCTATTACAGAGGGCTGTGTGACAGTGCCAGGGAATGGTGGAGGTGATCAGAGCTGAGAAAGCTACTATTATAGAGGGCTGTAATTCACTCCAGGTGAATTTTCTACTCTTATTAGCAATGAGGGTGAATAGAGCAGCAGCTAATCAGAGGATGGAGAGCTAGCTGTGTAGTATTGAGTGGGCGTGGTTATGCCACACAACCTCAGAAAGAGGAGAAGGGAGGGAAAGTTGAGCTTGTGCATGTTTATGGGAGAGACCAGCTGATCAGTTCTAGGAAAATTCCTGAACCAGAAACTTGAATGTAGAAGAGCTGGCAAACCAAATATGAGGATTTCTAAGTGCACGAGAAGGAAAACTCAATGCAAAAACAAATTAGTGCATTATTTTTTTCTGCAGGGACTTAGTAAGAAATGTGTGTATTACATTTTTATGCAAAAAATTTTCCATAGTTTTTACATAAAAAAAATATGAATAATAAAAATCCCTCGATTAAATACTCAACACACCTACACAGCATATGTGACTGTATTCCCCTTATAAAAACATGCTAGATGACACAAAAGGGTCCGTTTAATAAAAACAGCCTGATTGTGTTGTGCCAACAGTTAAGTACGGCAGAGGTTCTGTTATGGTTTGGGGATGTGTTACGTGGCATGGTCTCGGTCCGTTGGTTGTAGTGACAAGAACCATGAGCTTGGAGGTGAACCTTGACAGTCTAGAAAATAATGTGCTGCTGACAATGCGGTGATACTCTGGGAATGGTCAGCAATACTTCCAACAAGACAACGTGCCTTGTCACAAATCTGACGCTGTTTTATGTTGGTTTGAGGATATGGATGTTCCACGATTAGACCGGCTGCCCAGAGTCCCGACCTGAACATCTTTGGAGCGAACTGGAATGTCAGGTCGGGAAATATGAGCAGTATGCCACTTCTTTGAGAGAACTCACCAGATGTTTGCAGGATGACTGTAAGGAAATAACAGTTGATGTGTATCAGATGTTAGTAGGAAGTATGTCATGGGGAGTGTCCGATATCATTATGGCCAAAGAAGCCCCACTAAGTATATAAAGAAATATAGATAGTCCCCTATTTACGAACAAGTTCCGTTCCAGGAGGCTGTTCGTAAGTGCATTTGTTCGTATGTCCGTACTGGGTGTTGTATAAAGAGGGATTGGTGTCAATCTTGCTCCATGCAGTGCGGGTGCCAGCTGTTTCTTACAGCCGACAGCTGCCCACAACATCTCCGATAAGCCGTGCCGCTCATTGGAGTTAGTACTTTAAATGCCACTGTCAATTCTGACAGGAGCAGTTAAATGCCACTACCAATATTCAGAGGTCCCGCGCTGCCCCCCGCGATAATATTACCAGATGTGAGGGGGTTGCTATTGCAGTTGGGGGCCTATGGTGTGGCTTGATAGAATGCCTGTCAGAACCCAGACAAGTTTGTACTTATGTAGTAAAGTCTGTAAGTCAAATGTTTGCAAGTAGGGGGCTTCCTGTACTACTTTTGATTCTTGCTTAGATGTCCAATTATTTTTGGTAGGATAGTTTATCTATCTTCCTATTATTGTTTTGGACCTCCTCGCAATGCTGCTCAGTGTCTTCTTCTATGAAAAGTAGCTTTCCGGTCACCATCCTTCATTTTTGGCCACTGCTCGCTTCTCTGTCCTCTTCTACAATAGGCTCTTCTTCAGATAGCTCTGCCACTGGATTAAGGACTCATTAACCTGAGTATGTCCAATTTTGGTGCATGACAAGCAGACAGACCTATTTTGACCTGTATGTCCGTGTGACATCCATTTTTGCTACATCCGTCCATTTTTTATGCCCGCATGATATCTGTTTTGCTCACACACACAGAAAAAGGAGGAGGCCCAATTTATGTTACTTTTGTGCAACCCATAGAAAACACCCAGAAAAGGTCACATGACAATGGGTGCACAGGGGAAAAAAAGCGCAGTTGGATTTCATCTCTGTGAAATATTTTTTTGTGTCATCGTAGACTTAAATGAACGATTCTGGTCCGTGAAAATGGACCATAATAGGATATGGTGTGATTTTTTTTTTTCAAGGACCACAGATCCGTGTAGAAAATTTCGGTTTCACACAGGTGAAGGCATAATTATGACTAATTAGTCTTGATGAGTTCCAGATGTGTTCTTTTTCCTGCGCATACGCAGTGTTTCATGCATCTCCAGGCATTTGCATAGCCCCATTGACTTCTATGGGGAACTTTGGTGCACAAATACGCAGAAAAATAGAACATGTTCTAATTTTTTTTTTGTGCCACTGAAATGTGCAGGAAAAATACAGAATTGTGAACGAACCCATTAAAATCAATGAGTTTTATCCTCTGCATGTTGTGCGTGTAAATTCGCCGGTGTGAAGCCGGCTTTACACACACGGACAGCACACGACCCGAAAATACAACTGTGTAAATGAACCCTTACTATCACACCGTGTGCCAACTTTTATTGCTCAGCAACAACGCGCGGTTAAGACGTCGTGATGCACCGCGAGATGGCATGGAGCTTGCTGATTGGATGCTTATCACCCATGTATACAGTTTGTTACTGACTGACCTGACTATGGCGCCTGACAGGCTCTTTCTTTTAAAAGCTTCTATTATCCGGACCGAGACACGAGAACACATATCCAGTCAATACGTAATGATAAAACCCGCTGCTGTCACTACACATTGCGCACTTGTTTCCACTGAATGAAAGGAACCGTCGGCCGCGTTCTGTTACAATACACAGCAGATACAGGGGGATAATGCTTCACAGCTTCCCTCATTAAACTAATGAGTGTGATACCTTTATTCAGTCCTGTTATCCATTTAACATTAACAAGTCCAATCTAATTAGTTTATGAATCAGAATTAACTGAAGATTTGTGACTCCAAATCCTAAGAAACTTCCCGCTTTACTTGTTAAGTCATTTATTTCTTGTTGACCACTAATGGGTTCAAGTCATGATGGTGTCAAATGGGAAAAAGGTAGAATACAGCTCACCAAAAGTCTTCATCTACATCGTTATGCCGAATAGACAACCTCCAATAAGGGGAGCGTGTGGGGAACGACGCCCAGCCGGATTATCAGGAATGCAATGTGGAGGAAACAAAGTATATTATGTAGTTCCATGGAAAGGTGAAAACGCTGACCACTCCCACTAATAATGATCACTCCCACTAATAATGACCACTCTCACTAATGAATAATGACTAGAGATGAGCGAACCTACTCGGCCACGCCCCTTTTTCGCCCGAGCACTGCGATTTTCGAGTACTTCCGTACTCGGGCGAAAAGATTTGGGGGGCGCCGTGGGTGAGTGGGGGGTTGCAGCGGGGAGTGGGGGGGAGAGGGAGAGAGAGAGGGCTCCCCCCTGTTCCCCGCTGCTAACCCCCACTCCGCCACGCTTCCCCCTGCCCCCCCCCGAATCTTTTCACCCGGAAGTACTCGAAAATCGCGGTGCTCGATCGAGTAATTACTCGAAACGTGTACATTCGCTCATCTCTACTAATGACCACTCCCACTAATAAATAATGACCACTCCCACTAATGAACTAATGACTACTCCTACTAATGAACTAATGACTACTCTCACTAATGAACTAATGACTACTTCCACTAATGAATAATGACCACTCCCACTAATGAATAATGACCACTGCAACTAATGACCCCTCCCACTAATGAATAATGACCACTCCCACTAATGAATAATGACAACTTCCACTAATGAACTAATGACTACTTCCACTATTAACTAATGACTACTTCCACTATTAACTAATGACTACTTCCACTAATGATCTACTGACTACTCCCACTAATGAACTAATGACTACTCCCACTAATGAATAATGACCACTCCCGCTAATGAATAATGACCACTCCCACTAATGAATAATGACCACTGCAACTATTGACCACTCCCACTAATGAATAATGACAACTCCCACTAATAAATAATGACCACTCCCACTAATGAATAATGACCACTTCCACTAATGAACTAATGACTACTCCCACTAATGAACTAATGACTACTTCCACTAATGAATAATGACCACTGCAACTAATGACCACTCCCACTAATGAATAATGACAACTCCCACTAATGAATAATGACCACTTCCACTAATGAACTAATGACTTCTCCCACTAATGAATAATGACCAATCCTAATAATGCATAATGCACGATGGCGCAACCTGTCAGAAATAACACAAAACCCTTGATTATAATCTTTTTCCAATGAACATGCCCTTTGGGCTCTAATGAACTCTCCTACTGGGAGATTATTAACCACCTGAGGAAGGTGGCAGCTCTGTACATGTAATAAGGAGTTGTCAGAGGAGGGTTTACTATTAGAGATGAGCGAACGTGTTCGTCCGAACTTGATATCCGTGCGGATATTAGGGTGTTCGGGATGTTCGTTATTCGTAACGAACACCATGCGGTGTTCGGGTTACTTTCACTTCCTTCCCTGAGACGTTTGCGCGCTTTTCTGGCCAATTGAAAGACAGGGAAGGCATTACAACTTCCCCCTGCGTCGTTTAAGCCCTATACCACCCCCCTGCTGTGAGTGGCTGGCGAGATCAGGTGTCCGCCTAATATAAAAGTCGGCCCCTCCCGCGGCTCGCCTCAGATGCCTTGTGAGTTAGATGAGGGACAGTGCTGTTTGTACCGGAGCTGCTGTAGGGAAAGAATTGGTAGTTAGTGTAGGCTTCAAGACCCCCAAAGGTCCTTATTAGGGCCACTGATAGCTGTGTGTTGGCTGCTGTTAGCAGTGGCAAAATTTTTTTCTCTCAAAATCGCCTCTGCAGAGCGTTGCACCCGGCATTAGGGACAGAAGTGTTGCATAGGCAGGGAGAGTGTTAGGAGTGAGTGTAGCCTTCAAGAACCTCAACGGTCCTTTCTAGGGCCATATTTAACCGTGTGCAGTACTGTGCTGGCTGCTGTTAGCTGTGCTGCATATTTTTTTTCTTCTCAAAATCGCCTCTGCAGAGCATTGCACCCTCCATTGATACTGCAGGGAAAGAATTGTGTAGGCAGGGCCACAACACAGTTATTATTCATTGAATATACGCAGTGCGGCCTTTTGCTTGTAAAACAAGTGAAAAAATTTCTATTTGTCCTGCCTCTGTCCGTCCTAAGGGCTGTGGACACGTGTCGGCTGCGTGTACAACGTTAAAAAATCAGACGCACCCAGCTACGTTTTACTCCTGGCTTCGCCATTTGCTTTCCTTAATTTGGAAAAAAAATACCTGCTCTGCCAGAGTTATAATAACTCTGCTACCCTCACGTTCTGTGCCACATTAGCAGGGCCACAGCACAGTTATTAAACTTCTCATGTTCATTAAATATACGCAGTGCTGCCTTTTGGTGGAAAAAAACTGAAAAAATTTCTATTTGTCCTGCCTCTGTCCGTCCTAAGGGCGGTGGACACGTGTCGGCTGCGTGTGCAACGTTTAAAAATCAGACGCACCCAGCTACGTTTTACTCCTGGCTTCGCCATTTGCTTTCCTTAATTTGGAAAAAAAATACCTGCTCTGCCAGAGTTATAATAACTCTGCTACCCTCAAGTTCTGTGCCACATTAGCAGGGCCACAGCACAGTTATTAAACTTCTCATGTTCATTAAATATACGCAGTGCTGCCTTTTGGTGGAAAAAAACTGAAAAATTTTCTATTTGTCCTGCCTCTGTCCGTCCTAAGGGCGGTGGACACGTGTCGGCTGCGTGTGCAACGTTTAAAAATCAGACGCACCCAGCTACGTTTTACTCCTGGCTTCGCCATTTGCTTTCCTTAATTTGGAAAAAAAATACCTGCTCTGCCAGAGTTATAATAACTCTGCTACCCTCAAGTTCTGTGACACATTAGCAGGGCCACAGCACAGTTATTAAACTTCTCATGTTCATTGAATATACGCAGTGCTGCCTTTTGGTGGAAAAAAACTGAAAAATTTTCTATTTCTCCTGCCTCTGTCCGTCCTAAGGGCGGTGGACACGTGTCGGCTGCGTGTGCAACGTTTAAAAATCAGACGTACCCAGCTACGTTTTACTCCTGGCTTCGCCATTTGCTTTCCTTAATTTGGAAAAAAAATACCTGCTCTGCCAGAGTTATAATAACTCTGCTACCCTCACGTTCTGTGACACATTAGCAGGGCCACAGCACAGTTATTAAACTTAGATTATTCATTCACTAGAGGCAGTGGGGCCTTTCGTTTTCCAAAAAGGGAAAAAATTATATTTGGCCTGCAGTCTTGCGCCAATTTATTTCCTGCCTGTTAAATCAAATCACTGGTAATACAGCATGCTGAGGGGTAGGGGTAGGCCTAGAGGACGTGGACGCGGCCGAGGACGCGGAGGGCCAAGTCAGGGTGTGGGCACAGGCCGAGCTCCTGATCCAGGTGTGTCGCAGCCGACTGCTGCGCGATTAGGAGAGAGGCACGTTTCTGGCGTCCCCACATTCATCGCCCAATTAATGGGTCCACGCGGGAGACGGTTATTAGAAAATGAGCAGTGTGAGCAGGTCCTGTCCTGGATGGCAGAAAGTGCTTCGAGCAACCTATCGTCAACACGCAGTTCTGCGCCGTCCACTGCTGCAAATCCGAATCCTCTGTCTGCTGCTCCTCCTTCCTCCCAGCCTCCTCACTCCACTACAATGACACCTGCTCAGGAGCGGGAACACTCCCAGGAACTGTTCTCGGGCCCCTGCTTAGATTGGGCAGCAGCGGTTCCTCTCCCACCAGAGGAGTTTATCGTCACTGATGCCCAACCATTCGAAAGTTCCCGGGGTCCGGGGGAAGAGGCTGGGGACTTCCGCCAACTGTCTCAACAACTTTCTGTGGGTGAGGAGGACGATGACGATCAGACACAGTTGTCTTGCAGTGAGGTAGTAGTAAGGGCAGTAAGTCCGAGGGAGCAGCGCACAGAGGATTCGGAGGAAGAGCAGCAGGACAGGTCTTCAGAGGGGGAGTCAAGGGCATCAGCAGGGCAGGTTGCAAGAGGCAGTGCGGTGGCCAGGGGTAGAGGCAGGGCCAGACCGAATAATCCACCAAGTGTTTCCCAAAGCGCCCCCTCGCGCCATGCCACCCTGCAGAGGCCGAGGTGCTCTAAGGTCTGGCAGTTTTTCACAGAGACGCCTGACGACCGACGAACAGTGGTGTGCAACCTTTGTCGCGCAAAGCTCAGCCGGGGAGCCAACACCAACAGCCTCACCACCACCACCATGCGCAGACATATGATGGCCAAGCACCCCACAAGGTGGGACGAAGGCCGTTCAGCGCCTCCGGTTTGCACCCCTGCCTCTCCCCCTGTGCCCCAACCTGCCACTGAGATGCAACCCCCCTCTCAGGACACAGGCACTACCGCCTCATGGCCTGCACCCACACCCTCATCTCCGCTGTCCTCGGCCCCATCCAGCAGTGTAGTTCAGCGCACCGTCCAGCCGTCGCTTGCGCAAGTGTTGGAGCGCAAGCGCAAGTACGCCGCCACGCACCCGCACGCTCAAACGTTAACCGTCCGCATAGCAAAATTCATCAGCCTTGAGATGCTGCCGTATAGGGTTGTGGAAACTGAGTCCTTCAAAAGTATCATGGAGGCGGCGGCCCCGCGCTACTCAGTTCCCAGTCGCCACTACTTTTCCCGATGTGCCGTCCCAGCCCTGCACGACCACGTCTCCCGCAACATTGTACGCGCCCTCACCAACGCGGTTACTGCCACGGTCCACTTAAAAACGGACACGTGGACAAGCACAGGCGGGCAGGGCCACTACATCTCCCTGACGGCACATTGGGTGAATTTAGTGGAGGCTGGGACAGAGTCAGAGCCTGGGACCGCTCACGTCCTACCCACCCCCAGAATTGCGGGCCCCAGCTCGGTGCTGGTATCTGCGGAGGTGTATGCTTCCTCCACTAAAGCACCCTCCTCCTCCTCCTCCTCTGTCTCGCAATCAAGATGTGTTAGCAGGAGCATGTCGCCAGCAGTCGGTGTCGCGCGGTGTGGCAGCACAGCGGTGGGCAAGCGTCAGCAGGCCGTGCTGAAAGTACTCAGCTTAGGCGATAAGAGGCACACGGCCCACGAACTGCTGCAGGGTCTGACACAGCAGACCGACCGCTGGCTTGCGGCGCTGAGCCTCCAACCGGGCATGGTCGTGTGTGACAACGGCCGTAACCTGGTGGCGGCTCTGCAGCTCGGCAGCCTCCCGCACGTGCCATGCCTGGCCCACGTCTTTAATTTGGTGGTTCAGCGCTTTCTGAAAAGCTACCCACGCTTGTCAGACCTGCTCGTAAAGGCGCGCCGGCTCTGCGCACATTTCCGCAAGTCCCACACGGACGCTGCCACCCTGCGCACCCTGCAACATCACTTTAAGCTGCCAGTGCACCGACTGCTGTGCGACGTGCCCACACGGTGGAACTCTACGCTCCACATGTTGGCCAGGCTCTATGAACAACGTAGAGCTATAGTCGAATACCAACTCCAACATGGGCGGCGCAGTGGGAGTCAGCCTCCTCAATTCCTTTCAGAAGAGTGGGCCTGGTTGGCAGACATCTGCCATGTCCTTGGTAATTTTGAGGAGTCTACCCAGGTGGTGAGCGGCGATGCTACAATCATTAGCGTCACCATTCCTCTGCTATGCATCTTGAGAAATTCCCTGCAAACCATAAAGGCAGCTGCTTTGCGCTCGGAAACGGGGGCGGTGGAAGACAGTATGCCGCTGGATAGTCAGGGCACCCTCCTGTCTATTTCTCAGAGCGTACAGGAGGAGGAGGAGGAGCATGAGGAGGATGAGGAGGAGGGGGAAGAGACAGCTTGGCCCGCTGCTGACGGTACACCGGCTGATTGCCTGTCATCCTTTCAGCGTGTATGGCCTGAGGAGGAGGAGGAGGAGGAGGATCCTGAAAGTGATCTTCCTAGTGAAGACAGCCATGTGTTGCGTACTGGTACCCTGGCACACATGGCTGACTTCATGTTAGGATGCCTTTCTCGTGACCCTCACGTTGCACGCATTCTGGCCACAACGGATTACTGGGTGTACACACTGCTTGACCCACGCTATAAGGAGAACCTGCCCACTCTCATTCGAGAGTGTTGCTATACCACAGGACCCTTGCGGACAAGCTGATGGTAAAATTCCCAGCCGACAGCGCTAGTGGCAGAAGGCGCAGTACCGAGGGCAAGGTAGCAGGGGAGGTGCGGAGATCGAGCAGCATGTACATCCCAGGCAGTGCAACAGTCTTTAAGGGCCTGGACAGCTTTATGGCTCCCCACCAAGACTGTGTCACCGCTCCCCAGTCAAGGCTGAGTCGGCGGGAGCACTGTAAAAGGATGGTGAGGGAGTACGTAGCCGATCGCACGACCGTCCTCCGTGACGCCTCTGCCCCCTACAACTACTGGGTGTCGAAGCTGGACACATGGCCTGAACTAGCGCTGTATGCCCTGGAGGTGCTTGCTTGTCCTGCGGCTAGCGTCTTGTCGGAGAGGGTGTTTAGTGCGGCTGGGGGAATCATCACAGATAAGCGTACCCGCCTGTCAACCGACAGTGCCGACAGGCTAACACTCATCAAGATGAACAAAGCCTGGATTTCCCCAGACTTCTCTTCTCCACCAGCGGACAGCAGCGATACGTAAGCAATACGTAGGCTGCACCCGCGGATGGAAGCTACATTCTCTCTCACCATCCAAAACGGGGACATTTCTGCTTCATCAATCTGTGTCTAATATTCCTCCTCCTCCTCCTCCTGCTACTCCTCCTGAAACCTCACGTAATCACGCTGAACGGGCAATTTTTCTTAGGGCCACAAGGCTCACTCAAATAATTTTTCTAAACAATTTTTAAAAGTTTCAATGCGCTTAAAAGCGTTGGAACTGTAACTTGAACCAATTTTTCGTTACACTGGGCTGCCTCCAGGCCTAGTTACCACTTAAGCCACATTAACCAAAGCGATAAATGGGTTTCACCTGCCCTCTTGGCTGGCCATGGCCAATTTTTGGGATGTACATTAGTACTGTTGATACAGCAATTTTTGTGGGCCCTCGCCTACAGTGTAATCAAATGAATTTTTAGCCCACCTGCATTAACCACGACATTACTACCTCAGCTGTGTTGGGCAATGCAATGGCATATTTCTATGTACCGCCGGTGGCTTCCTGGCACCCACCCAGGCAGTGGGTCCACAGGGAATTATAAATGCATCTGTTTCCACTTGTAAAGAACCCCAGTCTGACTGGGGCATGCAGTGTGGGCCGAAGCCCACCTGTATTACGCATGACATTACTACCTCAGCTGTGTTGGGCAATGCAATGGGATATTTTTGTGTACCGCCGGTGGGTTCCAGGGAGCCACCCATGCTGTAGGTGCACACGGAGTGTAACCTACATGTGTCCACTTGTAAAGAACCCCAGTCTGACTGGGGCATGCAGTGTGGGCCGAAGCCCACCTGTATTACGCACGACATTACTACCTCAGCTGTGTTGGGCAATGCAATGGGATATTTCTATGTACCGCCGGTGGCTTCCTGGCACCCACCCATGCTGTGGGTCCACAGGGAGTGTAACCTACATGTGTCCACTTCTAAAGAACCCCAGTCAGACTGGGGCATGCAGTGTGGGCCGAAGCCCACCTGTATTACGCACGACATTACTACCTCAGCTGTGTTGGGCAATGCAATGGGATATTTTTGTGTACCGCCGGTGGGTTCCAGGGAGCCACCCATGCTGTCGGTCGACAGGGACTTCACAGTAGGGAGTTGTACCTGCCTGTGTCTATGAATTAAAAAGCCCGGTCTAACTGGGGCATGCAGACACCTTGACAGAATGAATAGTGTGTGGCACATAGGTTCCCCATTGCTATGCCCACGTGTGCAGCTCCTGATGGCGGTGGCACAGGATTCTATTTCTCATTGCTTCTGTACAGCATTGTGGGCTATCGCCCCGCCCCTTCTAAAGAGGGTCGCTGCCTAGCCGTGCCAACCCTGTGCAGTGTGTGCCTGCGGTCCCTCGTCATGGCAGACGCACTTCTAAATAGACATGAGGGTGGTGTGGCATGAGGGCAGCTGACGGCTGCGCAGGGACACTTTGGTGTGCGCTGTGGGGGGGAGGGGGGGGCGGTTGGGCAGCATGTAACCCAGTAGAAGTGGCAGTGGAGTGTCATGCAGGCGGTGATTGTGCTTTGTTGGAGGTAGTGTGGTGCTTAGCAAAGGTATGCCATGCTAATGATGGCTTTTCAGAAGTAAAAGTTGTTGGGAGGGGGGGGGGGGCCCACTCTTGCCGGTATTGTGGCTTAATAGTGGGACCTGTGAACTTGAGATGCAGCCCACCATGTAGCCCCTCGCCTGCCCTATCCGTTGCTGTGTCGTTCCCATCACTTTCTTGAATTGCCCAGATTTTCACACATGAAAACCTTAGCGAGCATCGGCGAAATACAAAAATGTTCTGGTCGCCCATTGACTTCAATGGGGTTTGTTATTCGAAACGAACCCTCGAACATCGCGGGAAGTTCGTTTCGAATAACGAACACCCGAACATTTTGGTGTTCGCTCATCTCTATTTACTATACAATTTAGTAATAATTTTCTTTGATAAGGGGTCTCCAATAACTACGATATCAAGAAGAAAAAGAGACAGAATGTTGCTGAAAAGTAAAAGAAAGACCAAAATTATTATTATTGAGATAGGAAACAAAATTAGAAACCAAACTAAGGGAATCCTGCCAAATAAGGAGGATGTCGTCTATATATCTCCTATACCAGTGGTGGCGAACCTATGGCACGAGTGCCAGAGGCGGCACTCAGAGCCCTCCCTGCTGGCACACACCGCCATCGGCCATTCACCACTTTAGTGAATACAGGCAGGGGCCGTGGCTTCGCTGCCAGCATTTACTCAGCTGCGCTGCTTGCACAAAGATCTAGGCACACACTGTGATGTCAGTGTACAGCTGGGATCCTCCTCCCCCCTCCCCGATGTCTCCTCTTAGGTTCCGCGAGAGCAGGTGGAGGAGGCGTCCGGCAGCACACTGACGTCACAGTGTGCACTGGGGTCAGTGCTGAGCAGCAAAGCAAGCAGTGGAGCTTCCAGGAGGAGAGGGTAAGTATGTGGGTCTTGGGCGTGGGGTATGGGGGGCCACTGTGGGATGTCCCTATTAATAATAATAATAATAATAATAATAGAATAATAATCTTTATTTGTATTTGCCATCATATTCCGCATATTACACTGGGGGCTACTGTGGGGTGTCACTATTATACTGGGGGCCACTGTGGGATGTCACTATTATACTGTGGGCTGCTGTGGGAGGTCACTATTATACTGGGGGCTGCTGTGGGATGTTGCTATCATACTAGGGGCCGCTGTGGGTTGTCACTATTATACTGGGGGCTGCTGTGGGAGGTCACTATTATACTGGGGGCCGCTGTGGGATGTCATTATTATACTGGGGGCTCCTGCGGGATGTCACTATTATACTGGGGGCTGCTGTGGGAGGTCACTATTATACTGGGGGCCGCTGTGGGATGTCATTATTATACTGGGGGCTCCTGCGGGATGTCACTATTATACTGTGGGCCGCTGTGGGATGTCACTATTATACTGGGGGCCGCTGTGGGATGTTGCTATCATACTAGGGGCCGCTGTGGGATGTTGCTATCATACTAGGGGCCGCTGTGGGTTGTCACTATTATACTGGGGGCTGCTGTGGGAGGTCACTATTATACTGGGGGCCGCTGTGGGATGTCACTATTATACTGGGGGCTCCTGCGGGATGTCACTATTATACTGTGGGCCGCTGTGGGATGTCACTATTATACTGGGGGCCGCTGTGGGATGTCACTATTACACTGGGGACTGCTGTTGTGTTTCACTATTATACTGGGGGTCGCTGAGGGGGTCCCTATTACTGCTGGCGTATGTTTACATGTGGCGGAAATGGGCAGGGCTGTTTCAAAATAAGCAGGGTGCAGATTTTGATGCAGAAATGCTGCAGAATATTCCACAGTAATTTCCAATGAGGACATTCTGCAGCATTTCTGCATCCAAAAAGCAGTCAAAATCTGCACGCTGTCTATTTTGAAGCTGCCCTGTCCTTTTTAGAATGACAGGGGTAAAATCATAAGTCGTGATAAGCCCCGCCCCCTGACGTGTTAGCACTTTGCGATAAATAAGTGGGTTTTGGGTTGTAGTTTGGGCACTCGGTCTCTAAAAGGTTTGCCATCATTGTCCTATACTAATGAGTATTTTGCAGAAACGAGTTATGGCAGACATATAGATGTGACTCCTCCCAGAGAAATATAGAGATTAGCAAGGTACGTGGAGAATGATGAGCCCATGGGGCAACCACAAAGCTGAAAAAAAAAAACATTTTTGTCAAATATAAAAAATATGGTGAGAAAGTAGAAAAAGATGTAACATGTAATATCCACTCCTCAAGATTATCTTAATAGTTGCAATAAGTATTCAGATAATGTCTGCAGGCATTAGTAGCTCCACTGTGTGCAATAACTGCAAAAGAAGAGGAAACATCTATGGTGGTGATCCAAAAATAGTGGGAAGAACCATTCTAATTTATCCAAAGCCTATAACAGGGCCTTGGTATCTGCAATGCAGTTAGGAGTTCTGGCTAAAGGCCCATTTACACGCAAAGACAATCTTTTAAATGATTGAAAGAGTGACAGTTTTAGCGATCATTTTGCATAAAGTGTTAATGGACACCACTGTCCATTAACATTTTATTAGCTTTATTTGCATGTAAAAGGGCTTCCAGGAGCAGGAACACAGCATGTGGTCTGAGCTCTGCACACAGCTCATTTGTCCTTTGAGAGTGCAGTCCCTGTTATCTTCTCTCTGGCTGAATGATGGATTTTAAGCTCACCTTAAAATCATTGTTCAGCTGAAAAGTAAACAATGGCAATGTTTAAACTAGAGATGAGCGAGCGTACTCGGAAAAGCACTACTCGCTCGAGTAATTTGCTTTATCCGAGTATCGCTGTGCTCGTCCCTGAAGATTCGGGTGCCGTCACGGAGCGGGGAGCTGCAGGGGAGAGCGGGGAGGAACGGAGGGGAGATCTTTCTCTCCCTCTCTCCCGCCCGCTCTCCCCTGCTCCCCGCTGCGACTCACCTGTCAGCCGCAGCGGCACCCGAATCTTTAGACCCGAGCACAGCGATACTCGGATAAAGCCAATTACTCGAGCGAGTAGTGCTTATCCGAGTACGCTCGCTCATCTCTAGTTTAAACGCATCGATGATGGCTCATCAATTGATGAATTTTGAGCGATAATCATTGTGCGTAAATGGCCTTAATAGTGGCTGTAGTAAATTATCAATTCATATACTGAGCCATTACTAGCTATAATTAGGTATAAAGGAGGAGAAAAGACGTTTGTATGAATTTTGGGTAACACATGGAATAAAGGGGAGACTGGAGGGTCTACCAACAAATAATCATATAGGCTTTTGGTCTATTACCCCTGAGGACAAAACTTGCTGGAGCAATTAGAATAAAGCAATTTTAAATGTTTCTGCCGGACCGTTATCAAGAGAGAGGTAAGTGTCCGATAACAATACAAGTACTTCATGTTCATATAAAGCTTTGTCAAGTATCAAAATAGTACTGCGCATATCTGTAGGGCGGACTATAGGGAAAGGGTTGAGAGCAATGTCTTCTAGTGCCTCTCTTTGGTTTGGTGATATATTATGTATTATATTGTTACATCTGGAATATAAATTAGTAAGTTCTTTTCTACTTCAATGTGAAGAGTCCATAACTGAGGTTATGGTTTGGAGAGGATAAAAATGTGGATTGGATATTTTTGATTTATTAATGGTTAGTTATACATCCACATAAGACAGGGGCTCATCTTGTAAAGTGATGAGAGCTGGAGGGGTTACCTGTTCATCAAATGTCATTTCCAAAGGAATAGCTTGTTGTCCAGCGCTATTCAAAAAATGTACTTGATCCAAAGTAATAGGAATAACGGCAGTAGTATTTTCTACATTTGGAGTATTGAAACAATGTTTCTTCACAGTTAGTAGTTGTATACATTTCTTGACATCTTTGATCGTCTGATACAGGCTTATATTACAGGCGGGTGCAAAACTGAGACACTTTAAGGCCTCATGTCCACGGGGAAAATCAGGCCCGCTACAGATTCTCCATGGAGAATCCGTAGCAGGTTCCCTCCTGCCCCGCGGACATGAGGCATTAAAATAAGAATAAACTCACCTACTGCGGACCGTGCGTGTCTTCCCTTCTTTGCGGCCGGATCTTCTTTCTTCGGCCCGGCGTATGTGCTCGGCACGCAGGCTGCGTGCCACGCGCATGCGCCGGGCACATCCGCCAGGCCGAAGAAAGAAGATCCTGCCGCGAAGGAAGGAAGATCTGCATCGCCAGGAGCAGGTGAGTTTAATTCAGGCGCGGCCTCCTGCGGATCCGGACGGCTTCCATAGGCTTCAATAGAAGCCTGCGGGAGACCCGCACCTAAATGGAGCATGTCCATTTTTTTTCATGCTCCAGAATTTTTTAAATTCACTTTTATTGACCATCCGCAGGTATTTATCTACCCGCGGGTGGTCAATGCATTCCTATGGGGCGCGGATCCGCGTGCGGGTGATCCGCTGCGGATTTTAATTCTTCTTTTCCCCGTGGACATGAGGCCTAAAAGAATAGATAACTGTGCAGAATTCAAAATTGTCGCTGATAGATTGACAACTGGTAAAACATTGTTCACATGGGATGTTTGTGGTTGTGTTTTCCTTTTTAGTAGTTGTTTTTTCCGGCTCTCCTTCATTGTTTTTTGCCGGATTCCTGGCAGTAGACTGGGTGTTTGCAGAGGAAAAATGAGGAGTCTGGTGAGCTGTAGAAGAATGAGCCTTATGTTCATATGAAGCCACAAAATAATTGGAAGAATCATCCGTATCTGAAAAATCAGTTGTACATCAGGCAGATCCAGATCGGAAGGAGAAGAACACATTTTGTTGTGGGTATTAGACATCTTTAAAACAGATTTTAAACAACAATCCAATAGTTTGACGCAGTCTAGACAACACCAGACACATTCTAATACTGCATTCCATTTTTTGTTAGTTTTTTCCTACTACTTTTAGTTTCAATTTTTGGCATTAAACGAATCATGTGAAAAAAAATTATCTAGTCGTATGCAGGATTATTCCTTTCCCCAAATTCTCCAAATTTGTTGTCAAGAAAACCCGTAGAATAGGCAATATGATAGCTCCTAGCTAGAGATGAGCGAATATACTCGTTTCAAGTAATTACTCGATCGAGCACCGCGATTTTCGAGTACTTCCGTACTCGGGTGAAAAGATTCGGGGGGCGCCGTGGGTGAGTGGGGGGTTGCAGCGGGAAGTGGGGGGGGAGAGGGAGAGAGAGACGGCTCCCCCCTGTTCCCCCCGATCCGCCACGCCTCCCCCCGCCCCCCGAATCTTTTCACCCGAGTACGGAAGTACTCGAAAATCACGGTGCTCGATCGAGTAATTACTCGAAACGAGTATATTCGCTCATCTCTACTCCTAGCCTACAGAACAATACTACTTTGACATCTCAAAATTGGCTGAAGACTAAAGGTTGTTTCATATGTGTCCGATCAAGATGTAGTATATGATCTTTATTAAAACAACCCAAAATTTCCTTCCTCTACAGCATGGAATTGTAGAGTAGGAAGGAACCTCCAGGGTCATCAGGTCCGAATTCCTGCTCAATGCTATGCTTTCCTTAGCTAGTTGTTTCTTATACCAGGTGCCCTTAATGTACTGAACTCACACTGGCTGTGATTTGTATCTGACTCTCTGGTGCAGCACCGACGTTCACTTGAATCAGCACTCCTTTTCACGGTCATCTGTAATTCAGTTCTGCTAGACCAATCAGTAGCCAGTTCTCTCCCTGCAACACAGTGCTTATCCCGAAACACAGCAAGTGATGACTGGTGGTGGTATTTCTTCTCATCTTGACTCAACATCACTATATTTTCCCTTTTTGTCTTGGTCACCACACCTTCCATCTCTTCTGTCCGGGGCTCTGCAAGAAACAAGTACACCTGATCTTGGCACTGCAGGAGCATCTCTTGGTACTACACCTTGCCAATCAAGATACTGATTTCCCCACTGAGCAATTTATATAGCAAAGAGCTAACTCCCACCATTGCCATCAGGATGCCTACACCGCTCTTCCTTATCGATTTGTTGTAGTCTAGATTGTGTGTGGAGAGCATTGTTGAAATGGCCGTCATGACCATGAACGTTGAGAGTTGGCCGAGGTCAGCTCCCACATATGACACTTCAGTTTGGGATTACGGGCTCCATAGATCTGTTTCGAGATACAGTTTACTATTCTTGCTAGAGTTTCCTGAGATCAAGATAGAAAAAACAGAGCTGTCTGTCTATACATTACCGCAGTAGTGGAAGGAAGGGAAGCGGTGATCTGTAATGACATCTGTGTTTTACCTGGCTCCGGCGCTTTCCATCACACAACCTCTCTACATTTTTTCGTTTTCTCCTGCGTCTATTATATAAAGAAATACTAAACTAAAAATACAACTTATGTTATACAAGACTGAACCACCAGTATCATTCACAAGCTCCGTATATACATATAGAAATGCACAGATGTAAAGATACTTGAGATAAAACTGCAGGAAGACGGTTTCCCAAGATCTCCAGGGTTTCAGTCGTAAACCCACTAAGGTTCGTGTTACTGTTGTCACTAAGGAGGTTATTTCAGTACAAAATTGTTCTTAGATGTATTTGTAATGTGAAGGCCCCTGGAGATACTCCGAGAAAGCTGAACATGGAGTCAAATGGTCTTTCTCTTTTTGTTACCCCCCCCCCAAAAAAAAAAAAGTGACATAACATTTTGCCTATAATCAGAGGCGTAACTTGAAGCTCCCGGGCCCCGATGCAAAACTTGTAACAGGGCCCCCAACTATAATGCTTTACTCATAGTGCTGGGTTCCCTATATGGAGAGGAGAGGCCTTATGAGCCCCCTAAGGCTCCTGGGCCCGGGTGCAACCGCATCCCCTGCATCCTCCATAGTTACGCCCCTGCCTATAATCAAGGCTGTGAAGTCAGTAAGCCAAACCTCTAACTCCGACTCCACAGCGCTGGAGGGAACATACAATGGACTATTGAGTTTTGTAAAGTTTATTGAAAGTTTAGGTATGGGGTTTGTATGGAGGGGGATCAAGAGGCGATCCCACTCCATGCAATGCGGGTTGCAACTGTTTCTTACAGCTGACGCCTGCCAGCAACAGCCATGATCAGCGTAAGAGCTGATCGCGACTGTAAAGCTTTGAAATGCCACTTTAATTTGATAACACCATTTAAGTTCCCCGATTGAAGTTTGGGGATCCCAAATTACACCCCTCAATGCAATCATGTTTGGTTGCCTGGGACCTTCTGAAAGCTCACAGTGCTGCCATGGCTGATTGCCTATCAAGCCATAGCTGCCACGTGGCTTGGTAGAATGACTGTCAGATCACAGCATAATGTAATGCTACGATATTACATCATGCTGCACAAAAAGTGATAGTAATGGCGGTCGGAAGATGGCGTCAGAAAATAATTGCATTTTTTTCCTGAAGATGTTTGGTTTTTCAAAGGTAGTACAGCTGAAAAAAAAAGAATTTGGTATCATTATAATTAAGCCGGCTTCACACATGCAGGAAAATCGTGCGAGATTTGTGCATTGCGAGATGCACAAATATAAACCCCACTGAGAATTTTTTTTTTTAATATAATCTCCTTTTATTAAGAAATGTTACATAAAACATATACTTCTGAGAAGCCTATCCATACAGATTGATTAAACATACAGGAAGAAGCGTACATTTATGATTGAGACACGCAGGTCTCGCAAGAGATACAATCTTGCACATATTTGCACTGCGGAGCTCCGGATCCTGCAGCACATACAGCCCATAGGACATGTATTGAAAAATGCATTTCCGTGACCACGAGCGGAAATCAACTGCGATATTCCGCTCAGAAATCGCGGCATGTGATATTTCAGTGCAAGCTTCGCACTGGCTTGCGCGGCCGCATCATCGCTGGCCCGATGGCTCTGCACTGCGCATGTGCGGCTGTGTGCCAGCCGGCACATCCACAGCGCAGAGTGAAGACGCCGGACAGGTAGGCCTGAGGTCACTGCAGGGGTACAGGGTCTCATCATGCTGCGAGAATCTCACAGTCGGAATCCGATCCAGCCATCTGCATTTGGCCTTAAGCACATCATAAGACAATGGTGGTGTCAATAACCATAAAAACAGTAACCTATAAGCCAATAAAAGGAGGAAAGGTGAGGGAAGGGGGAGGGGGGGGGGGGTAGAGTACAGGATTACCTTTATTTATATAGTGAATGCATATTATTTAGCGGCTTACATCACGTGATATTGGATTCTGTTCTCATTGAGTCTCACAATCTATAATTACCTATCTTTATGTTTTTGGAGTGTTGGAGAAAGTATCCAGAGAAAACCCACACAAACACGGGGAGAACAAACTCATACAGATGTTGTCCTTCGCTGGATTTGAACCCAGGACCCCAGCACCACATGTCAGTTTTATCGTCTATCCACTAGATACCCACCCATTGACAGAATGGTGGGATCCACCCCCCGTTCCCTCCAATGTGGCTATGAAGAGTTGAATGGAGCGGCAGTTGGGCGTATGCCCTGCCACTCCATTTGCAATCTATAGTGCTGGTGGACACAGCTGCGTGCTGTATACAAATACTAGTATTAATATAAATCAGTAGTCAGTGGTTATGCAGCTCCATCTATGGAAGCAAATACTAAAGGGGTTGTGCCAAGCTATAAAGTTATCCCCTTTCACAGGATAGGGAATAACTGTATTATCGGCATCGGTCTGTCCCAATGATTGGACCTCCACTTTTCCCGAAAACAGGGGTCCCCAAGGTCTCTGCATGACTGAAGCAGTAGTTACACTTGCTGGCTGCCACTCCATTCAATTCAATGAAAGCGCCAAAAATTTCTGAGAAGGAGTACTTGAAAGTGTAATTGGAATGAATAGAGCCGCGACTTACCAGTGCGTCCACGACGTCATTCACAAGGGAACCTTCTGGACCCCTGAAAACATTTGATAACTGTTGAACTTTCCCCAGCTACCCCATACACATGGACATTCATCTCGGGGAACAAAAGGATCAAACCTTGAAATTCAAGCATCGGTCGGGGGTAAAGTTAAGCTGCCCCCATACAAATCAGAGAGTTACCCTGTCCCATCATTGTTGGTCGGTTCGGACGTGAATGAGGACCCTTACAATGTAGATTCTCTATGGACGGGAGTCTTGCATGGGTTCTTGACACTCAGAAGCAGAGAGCATAGGATCAACCAGAATTGGACATCTTCTGTCCAAAGGCCCCATGGAAGCCACCTGTTATGAGCGCCCCTTTATTATACTGTTTTCTCAGTTTTAATATAATGTGCGCATATAATTCGTACGTAGAGCTGCCTTTTAATAACATATTAGCCTACAAGGTCTAAGCATCTGTAGTCATGCCTCAGAGAAGCCGTCATAAAACTTTATAGAGCCCCTGATATTGATATGATAATCAGCCTCGTCCATTACATCATCCTTCTCCTCGATGCTTTGTTTTTTATGACCCTGATGCATCTTCAGAAGGTTCAAAGGTTTTATGTCTCCACAATAGATGTATAATATACATTGTAGATAAGCTTTATTGTATATCATTTTTTCTCTCATTTTCCTGTGGTTTAATCGTCTAAGAGAGATGGGATAGAAATGTGCGCTCGGCAGGTTTTAGCTACGTTTTCCTGTCCGCTGTCCGCTGTGATGGTTTTTAAGAAAATGCAAAAAACACACGTGAAACCAGAAGGTAAAAAAAATAATTTTATGTCAAAGACATACAAATAGATTTTCAATTTAACATAGATGGTAGGGAAATGGGATGATCGGGAATGCAACAAGAACATTGCCAAGGATTCAACTGATAGTTCAGCACCGGTACCTGGCAGCTTCATGGCAGCTTTAGAAAGACGCCGATGGAAGCGCTGGGGCAATTGTGACCCCCAGGTTACATTTTGGAACTGAGGGGTCTCATTTGCCTAAAACAGAAATTGTCTTTGTTGCCCATAACAACCAGTCAGGGCTCACAGAGTAACATAGTATCTAAGGCCGAAAAAAGACTGATGTCCATCCAGTTCAGCCTATTACCCCCCAATGTTGATCCAGAAGATGGAAAAAAATGGTAACAGAAATATAGGGGAGGGAAATGCTATCTAAAACCAACTTTCGTGTGTTGGACCCTGCATATAAGCAGGACGATCACCCCAGTAGGGGCAGCCCCATGTCAAGAACCTAAGGGGCCTAGTCTGTCAGTAGATGGAGGATAAGGAAGATGTATAATACAGATGGAAATAGCAATGAATATAATGTAGTATTAGGAAGAAGTGAATAAGTCTCACACAGAATAAATAGCCACAGCTACTTACTGACAGGAGTCCGCTGCCTCACCAAATACCTCAGTCAGGACAATAACCGGCGCCCATATAGAGGTGGGCCCCGAATAAATACATTATCGCTGATTGGTTGGTTAGGAAAAAACACCTTCCTGTTGGCCAATCAGATCATACACCACATTAGATAATGTGGCAGGGCTGTGAAGAAGGGAACATTATACGCTGAGCCAACTAAGGGATTTCCGACAGACAACACCTTAGGGACCTTCTGCAGTGACAAGAAGAAGGCACTCACAGGACGCATAGACCGAAGACGCAGTCTCGTGGACTGGGGCTGATGCCTTGACATCACATCGGCTCCACTTTCTCTGAACCTGTGTTGCTTACTTTCAGGGTATAAACATCTGTTTTGGTCATAGGATAATGGAACTGTGCGATGGTGATCACCATATGACCGGGACCAAATTTTATTTTTTTGGGGAAAAAAACAATAAATATTCCAATTCACTACCTGCAAACAGAAATCTTGAACACTCTGAGAAATCCATGCCCTTTTTTAAAATTCTGCAATCAATACATCCTATTGGCTGAAATCCGAATACCCCTTTAAATCCAGGCGTCATTCAGAATTAGCTACCATTCGTCAGCGAGATGCCAGTGTCACACAATAGCTTTTATTTGCATATTTTAAATAATATGCCTCATTTGAATGTCACCGACCAGCGATGATATATGGCCAAGCTCCCGATACACCAACCTGTCCGGCGCGCTCTTCGATGATTGCCTTATTGCAGCTTTAATCATTTTATAGTTATTTAAGATTGGCGCAAAGCAAATTATTTATATTCCAATTTGTAATTAAGGTCTGAATAATGTCCTGGATCATAATAATACCTGTTTTCATCTGCGGCGGGTAGAACATCCAACACCATATTTTAGTAATGAATGACTGCTTGATAGGACAGGGTGAATCTCTGCCTCTCTTGCAAATTAGCTTCTGGTCACCATGAAACAAGACGCTTCATTTCAGTATGCTGAGCATCACTAATATTCTCAACAAAAAAGACATAAAAGGCATTTTGTCATCGTAATGGCGCAGGTGATTCTCGCTATCCATTCATAAATCAGGAATGAGCGTATAATTCTATTAAACAGTTTTTGCCACCGAATAATTTCAAAGAGAAGGTAAAAACCGATCCCAAAAGGATAATTATTTTAGCATTTGTCAGCAAAATGTCTGCAGCAACATGCAGTTAGTTTATAGACTTTGCATAATACCACAATCATCAATGTACCTGGACAATGTCATGGGGAAATAGTGTGTGGAGAGTCACTTCGCAGTGCTAGCCGCCGATGACTTATATTGTCTTTCAGAACTACACTCATCATGCAAAACTCTACATCTATGATAAGATGCAGCCCTAGCACTTAGCGGACACCAAAGGGTTAAATACTCTGCCCTGATTAGTCTTGGGTAGAGATGAGCGAGCATACTCGCTAAGGACAATTGCTCGATAGAACATTGTCCTTGGCGAGTATCTCCCCGCTCGGGAGAAAAGGTTTGGGTGCCGGCGCGGGTGGGAGGTGAGTTGCGGCAGTCAGCAGGGGGGAGAGAGGGAGAGAGAGATCTCCCCTCCGTTCCTCCCCGCTCTCCCCCGCCGCTCCCCTCCCGCCGCCGGCAGCCGAATCTTTGCTCCCGAGCGGGCAGGTACTCGCTAAGGACTATCGAGCAATTGCCCTTAGCGAGTATGCTCGCTCATAACTAGTCTTGGGTATTGTCCTGAAAGGGGTTCAAAATCCACAAAACTTAGGCAAACTTTCTTATCTACTTTCACCTGGGAGGGAAAGGTCAAATTTAAAGGGTTGTCCAGGGAAACGCTATTGATGACGTATCCTCAGGATAGGTCAGCAATTGTTGATCGGATGTGGTCCACCACTTGGGACACTGGCCATTCAGATGATCAGACTCCTACTGTCATTGCAGGGGTACGGAGTGGAAGCTGCTGCTCCAATTCCTGTGTAGTGGCTGCTCGCTTTCCATACTTCTCTGTGTAGTGGCAGTGATCGGGCGCTCAATCAGCTGATTGGCTGAGGTCATGAACGGTGCAACCCAGTTGAATCGATTATTGATGACCTATCCAGAGGGTAGGTCATCAATATTATTTCCCTAAAAAACCCCTTTAAATTTGACCTTTCCCTTCCAAGTGAAACTGGGTAAGAGAGTTTGCCTAAGTCTTGTGGATTTTTATGCTGCTGTAATGTAACCGGCCACACTTACGTTCTTGGGATTCATGGGTTTCCAGTGGTGAATCTCACCGACCACACTTACGGCATATCAAATTGATATGCCATAAGAGTGCATTTTTGGAAAGGGCAGAACTTAAAGGAGTTCTACAGAGTTTAAAAAAAGGCAGCAGTGGATGTGATAAAAATAAGAAAGTAATCAATACCTGGTAAATCCTTCTCCACTCTAGCACCGCCGCTATGATGGTCCCTGACAGACTTTGTCTACTTTGCTGCATCAATGATGTGCCTGACACACATGTGGGTGCTGCAGGGAACCACTGGCCTCAATGGACCTGTGCTGTACATACAGGCATCGCTTCTGGGACCACTGATTGGCTGCAGCAGTCATGTGGGTGTACGTCATGTCATCGCTACAGTAAAGTAAACAAAGATCGATGGGAAGCACCAGCACTGGAGTTGAGGGGGGTTTAACATGTGAATACCAGTTATTTTTTACTTTTAGCTCATTAACACTAGGCTCACACAAGCACAATTTAATTGCGTATTACATGTTATTAATGTACTCGCGCATAATACACGGTGAACAGAGATGAGCGAGCATGCTTGGTAAGGTGAGTTATTCAAGCGAGGTTCACTCATCTCGAGTAACTGCCTTCTCCTCTGAGTGTGCTCGGGGTTGGGGGGGGGGGGCGGGGGTGAGCGGCGGGTGGCGGGGGCTAATGGGGGGGGGGGGGTGAGAGATATCTCTCTCACTCTTCCCCCCGCGCTTCCCCGCTGCCCCCCCGAACATGCTCGGAGGAGAAGGCAGTTACTCGAGATGAGCGACCCTAGCTCGAGTAACTCACCTTACCGAGCATGCTCGCTCATCTCTAGCGGTAAATGGAGTCAATAAAAGTACATTGATTTTAATTGATCCATTCACACTTGTGTATATTCATTGCATATAATACGCATATAAAACAACAATGCAGCATGTTCTATTTTACAGCATATTATGCGTACTATGTCAAGAGAAAATTCAGTGCAGAATACTCATCATATTAGTAACAAGCCCTTCTCCGCTTTAGCTCATAGACGGGGTTCTCAAGTAGGGAACTCTCCCTCCATGACCTGTCCATAATCGCCAGATTTGACAACCCCTTAAAAGGGGTTCTGACACAAACAATGTTTTTATTCTTTAGCAGCCATTGTTCCCTGGTCTGCCTAATGGACCCAGGGAACCCATGGTTTAATGGCTGCTAAAGCATAAAAAGATAATACTTACCTTGTCTTCTGTTGTTGTTGACATCAGGGGGGTCATCTCCCAGCAGGCGCTGTTCCTCCTCTTCTGTCTGCACGAGCCACACTGCTCCAGGATCGCGCGCATGCGCAGTGGAGAGGTGCCCTCTGACAGGAGTCAGGACGGGCTGCGTCTCCACTGCGCATGCGCAGCACTCCGGAGTTCAGCCGGACGGACGGGCCGCCCACAGCAAGCACTACTTGTGACGTGCTTGCTGTGGACGGTCCGTCCGTTCACCTCGGAAGTGCCTGACAGACGGACCAGAGCAGGAAGCGGTCTTTTTGACCACTCATGCTCTGCTTTAAAGGCACAGAAGAAGATGCCGGCTGGAGGGGACATGCCTGGCGATCGGGCCAGGCCAGGCAAGGTGAGTACAATTTTTTTTTTTATGTCAGAGCCCCTTTAAGCATTTCTTCAAAATGAAGAAGTGACTGAGGTAAAGGGAAAGCTACTACAGGAGTCAGGCATAGACCATAAGGGGGCTTTGGAGGAGATCTTATCTGCCATTGGCAGCACATCAGGGTAGGTAGCATTGCTGGCCATCAACTCTGGAAATTTCCCCACTGCCAGAGCTGGATTCTGATGGTGTCTTCCAATCCTCAGACTGGGGTGGTACTGCTGACCAAAGCCCCCGTTGCAGCTCATAATTCTGGGCCTCCGCAGGGTTGAATAACTCTTATTCGCTTGCCACATTGTAGTGCTCAGAATTGAACTTTAATAACTTGTGGTTCGTATAACAGTTTCTGTAAAACAGCAAACAAATGCAATATACTTCTTTCTCTCAGTGAAGCGTGGCTCGTGATGGCGGTTCTGGTGGAAGTGGACTTGCGGTAGACTATCTAACCTCATTGCACTCATTACCCAAGCTACTGTACTCTTAAGGTGTCTTTACACTGGCCAATAGTCGCCCAATTAATCGCTCAAATTAGTGATTTCAGGCAACTGTTGGACTGTGTACATGTAAGAAGAAGGAGCCCAGGTTTGTGCTATAATGAGCTCTGTTATGGTTCCTGTACTTATGTAATCTGGATAGCATAACAGCGAGCTTTACTAGCCTTCATGCCTTACTGCAGTTGGTACATTTTTCCATGGAGTTTTGTATGTGACTTTGCATTGGCTGCAGAGGTCAGATGGGAGATCTGGAGGACTTGAGATCACAAAGAGCTGCAGTGGTACTCAGCCTTAAAAGAGACTGCATTGCTGGGGGAGAGAGCTGCCAAAGGATTGAGGAATTGGCTTGAGGAGCCATGTGAGATGTGTCCTGGAGAATCTGTGCCTGTTAGAGAGGGATGCTTACACGAGAGGCGCAGCTCCATAATGTGCCGGAACCGACATTGCTGAGAGAACAAAGTTGCAGGGACTATAGCTAGAGAGCTCCTACAAAGGATTCACATCATCCTGCAGCTCAATGAATCGGGGTACTCCCAAAAGACATCTAAAGATACATTGTCTACATAATAGTACTGTACACGCTAGAGATATGTAAGTGAGGTAGACCCTCAGAAAAAGGTCTAACATGTGCACATGGGTAGTGACTTAAAAGCAGGAGTGTTACGGTATACTACCCTTGATACGCCAGCCTGGGTGCCCTAGATCTCACCTGCAACCCCTGTCCCTACCTGCTTGCCTCTACTCCTGGCTAACCCCAGGCGGGCAACTGGGCGGCGGTCCCTACTCTCACTAGGGACCGAAAAAGGGATGTTGGTGTACCTGGATGGAAAGGGTCGAATGCCAACAGAAAAGGCAGATGTAAATAACCAACACGAACAATACTAAGCAGAACTGAGGCAGATGGAAAAACAGCAAAGTATAGCAGACAAGATGACAGAAGTAGGAGTCCAACAGAGGCAGACTAGCTAGCACACTGAGGGAAACGAATAACTGGCAGTGATTGCAGTCTCTGCCTGACCTTTAAACAAAAGCCTCCGCCCAGGGGCGGAGAGAGGGAGACAGCCAACTTCCAGCAGAACATAATAAAGAGAGCTCCTGCACGGCAGCTGCACTCACAGGTGCGCACGGCGCCGTGCGCCCCCAGCCCCACGCCACCCAGGTAGCCAGACAACAAGCCAGGGAGACGTGCCCCGACCGCGGGACCCCGCACACCGCCGCCTCGGGAGAACCAGCAACCGCCGCATGGTAACAAGGAGTTAAAATATGCAAGCTCAAACTGACAACAGAGGAATACATAGTTATCTGTCAGTTGCAGACAAGGTATAACCTGCATTACTTTCGGACTATATGCGGCTGACTGCCATTACTAGTTTGAAATGTTGGGTGGTACTACCACATGTTATATAGTTGAAGTGTGTTGGTGATCTTTCTCATTTATAAAAGATTGTTACCATCCCCCACTTACGTTAGAGTTAAGCATATTCTTAGTTAGAGTCAGTTAGTTTGTTTAACATTTCCATAAGGCACAGGAGCAATAGTGACTCGATCAGCTCTTGGGCACTTAGGTGCCTGACAGGTACCTTAAGCAAAAGGAGACTTCAGTTTCTGGCAGTGGCATGAAGCGGTTTGCCACTGAACCTTTCCAAAGCTGAAGACCAGATGGAAACGAGCTTCTGCTCTAGTCTAGTGCCAAAAACCAACCCAAAACTAGGTGAACCACCTACCATCCTCTGCCCACTCTTAAAGGTACAGACACAAGCAATAAATCAACACAATAATTAAAACTATATAGTACAAACAAATAACACCAGGGTGACTGTGGGTTCCCCCTCTACAATATATGACAGTCATGACACTGTGGAGCAGGAACAGAGCTCTTCTATAAGAGACCTCCTCGTTGATGGATGTATAATGGGCTAGCCATTACTATGGTGGAACACCTGTTTTTTTCCTTTATGGCCCCAGGGCATAGCTATTGGGGAGCTGCAGAGGTTGTGGTAGCACCTGGGGCGTGAGGGTACTAATATAAGGTCTTTGCCCAATATGAGGAAACCGGTGGTATTGAAGACACATAATAGCTGGAGGCTCCGCTGTAGGATTTCATCTTCCTAATGTAGACCACCAGATCGGTTAATAGACCCCTTACATAATTCTGACCCTGGAAAGAATGCATTAAATAATATAGACTCAGAACAAAAGGAGGAAAGATTATGTAATTCCTGACCGTATAGGATTCATCTGACAGCACAGAAAAATATTGGCACAAACAGTGTATTAGGATTCTCTCCTGTCACTTTCTTTTCACATTTATTCTGAGTGACTACAACCTATCCATCAACCCGTAAAGAGTTTCCTATCAGTACTTTGACCTTGAATGTTGCGCATTGATTTTCAGCACAGCACCACGAAGAGGGTCGTTACGTTCGCCCAGCAGTGAATGTGATTGGGAACAGATTTTCTGAAATTCCAATACCGTGCCACCTGCCCATGATGATGGATCGTTACCCCGCTCCCCATCAATCCTCACCTGGTTTGGGAGACGGAGACACCTGTATGAAATTCATCATTCCATAGAGCAAAAGGCAAAACAAGCAGAGACAAGTTAAGCGCTTCGGCAATTCTATTGGTTTACTTAGTAATCATTCCCGAGCCGTATGACTCTGCAGCTGTGGGCTACACAACTCTTTACATTTCTGTAGATATCGGCTTGTCCAGAGTCTGACTGTAGTAGGAAAAGACATTTTAGGAGCGCACAAGTTACAGAAAATATTGTGCTACTTAAAGGGGTGTTCCTCTCTTGGGGCTGTAAGGGGGGTAACATAATAGTACTGTTTTATAGCATGTTGCTTTGCTCTAATGGTGCTGTAGCTTTAAGAGGGGGAGGAAATGGGGTCTCCGAGTGGGAAGTTACTGGAAGCAGAAAGTTGTGGACGGAGGTAGAGAGGAGTTCCTAAGGTTGGATGCGGCACTTGTCCTACGGACAGTTTCTCCTATGGTAGGAGTGAAATTGTGTACTGGATTTGCAGCATCAGAGGTGCGGGCCTTCAGTCTAGGAGGCCACGGGTAGAGTTTGGGCCTTATCATGGGGCTCTACCATCTCCCACCCTGAGGGTAGCACGGGACCCGTCCAAGTAACTGAGGGTCAGCCTTTCAAAGGGGTAACCCAATGCATGGCTTACCTTAGCAGTCTTTTGTCACAGACGATGCCACCCTTCCATCCTCTGTGGTGAATCTGGATGATGAAATGAATGGTCCACACTCACAGGGAACGTTTAACCCTTTCCAATCCACTGTCTGACGTCTGAAGACATTCTGATTGAAGGCTGTACAGCTCCGATGTCAGAAGACGTCCAGCAGGCTATTCTTACTATATATTGCTGGCCGCTCTGTTGTCGGGGGGCCTCTCCAGCATTTCCTATACTGCAGTACTGGCTCTAGCCAGCAGATGACACCATTGTATAATGGCAGAAAGGGAAAGCCCCCTAGGAAACTGTGAAACCAAAATTGGATTGCAAAGGGTTAAACAGCAAAGCTGGGAACGGTCGGCAGTGCTCCTTTACTTGCAGAAACATATTTACAGTTCGATAAAGGCACAAACTCACGCCAGCAGGAACACGGTGCAATAATCACAAGGTGGTGCAATAGGGAGGAAATCACAGGTGCACAGAGGAATCTACAGTCCCAGTTATCTGTGGGGCTCTGGTCCTGGAACATACTCTTTCTATACTCTCCAGCTCTCTACCAGTCGGCACTCACATTCGGCAAGCACTCCACGCTGGAATCGAGGGTCCACTGTCTCTCCATTCATCAGTGGCTTAGGACATCACTGGCATCTCCTAGGTACAGCAGTCCGAAGGAAAGCTGAGATCACCTCTCAGCCTCTTCCATTCCTTGCCACACAGAACTGAAGGTGTCTGTGTGGCTCACTAGCAGGCCAGACAGCAATGACCTGACTAACTGCCAGACTGGAAAGGACTCCTTGCAAAAACCTTGCATACGCATATATAAAGCACAATCACATGACAAACAACCAGATACATTTCTCAGACATCCTCGTATGCCAGACAGTTAACCCATTCAGTGTTGCAGCTATGCAATACACATCATATTCATGCAACATGAAAAACACTGACAATACAAAGCACAAGACAAATGCATTCATACATTATGGAGGGGCCCTGTTAACTCCGGGCCACTAGAGATTCTCATTCATGCCCTTCTGACAAAGTTGGTCTGTCTGTGTAGCGGCCCCAGCAGTTGGGTGGAAAGACGCTACAAATTTCCCCTATTGACAGGTTTGCAAATTATCTAAATTGAATCATTGTCACTTGTGGTTGAATCCAATATCAGGCACGGACTTTTGCCATTAAATCACTAACACGGTGCATTGGAACTGTCTTAGTTATACAGCCTAAAAGACTAAGTTACCCCAGAATCCGGGACCTAGTTCGAAATTCTTCTGTTAATGATTTATTAAAGTTACTGCTTGGTGCAGCAATGACGTCTCCGGAGTCTTACGTGAGTTACCCAAGAAGCCTCCAAACCGCTGCGGCCAGCTGAGCCTACTTCAGTACCTGGTCCTCCCCTGAACTAGTATGGCCACAACTGGGTTGTGAATCTTTAATGACCAAACTGCCTATACTGGAGAAAAAGGAACCATGACTTCACTCCTGGAGCTCGGCTTGGTGCTCCCGGCTCCGGAGCTAGGTCCATTTGCTGCCCATCTAACTGACATCGACCCAGAGAACCACGGATCTCCAGAGCCTGCCACTCTCCTGCTTTGACAAGGCTTTACCCCATCTTACCGGTCTCACCGCTTAGGGATGGCTGAGTCTTACAGAAATGGCCGAGCACCCTCTGCTCTCCAGTGTCCAAAACTCTTATACTAGTGAAATGGAGTTACGTAAAACAGTGTAGAACATCTTTGGCATCTCACGAGTTAGGATGCTTTGAGACAGAACAGAATTACTAAAAACACAGAAATGTCTGCACCAAATTTTGCATGTATACATGAGGGTTATGGACCAGAAATCCACAGACACCAATTAGGCTGCATCTTTAGTTGCGTTTTGCAGAATAATTCCGCACTGTGTGAAAGCAGCCTTACCGAAACGGCTCATTGGGCTAGGATGTTTATGTAACTCCCATTTACTTCTATGAGAATTCTGGAAACAGCATAGTAAAGGGCACTGCTGCTTCCTTAACCACTTCATGACTACATAATGTAAATTTATATCATGTGCTCCCAAAAGGTGTATGGAGTGGACTTCGGAGCCGAGTCTGCTCCATACCCGGCAGTTAACTATTTAGATGCGGCGGTCAAAACTGACCATGTGTCTAAGCAGTCAGCTAGCACCCCCTGCATCATGATTAGGGGGTGGCGATGGGTGCATATGGCTACTGAATGGCGGCTGTACTACGCAATTAGCATAGCAGCGCCAAGTTGTGCTGAGCCACGATTTTATTATAGCTGTAACCCGCTAACATGAGATGCATTAGTGGTGTTACATCTGCATAATGGTTGTCAATATATTGCTGAAGGTGTTTTCCAGCACTAAACTATTGATGACTTACCGTATCATCAGAATAGATCATCGATAGTAGATTATGTGGTCTGCCACTTAGGATCCCCACGATCAGATTATTGAAGTAACCGCAGCGCTCAAATGAGCTGTAACTTCAGTCTATACCAGGCACAGCTCTGTACATTGTGTGCTTTGTGTGTGTACACATAGTGGCTGTGCCTAGTATTGCAGTTTAAACCCATTCAATTAAATGGAACAGAGCTGCTCTCAGGCCGCATGACCGATGACTGTGGTATCTATAGAGTTAACTGGCCAGGATCAGAGTTATGGGGATTCGTGTAGGTTGGGAAAAGATAGGCACGGCGTTGAAAAACTGAGGAGGAAAAGTTGTCATTCTTAAAAACTTTTTAGAGACAGGTAATAGCTGGAAGTAGTCATCATAGAAGTCTGGAGCGGATGGAAGAGACAGGAAAAGTGAACGACTTCAGTCAGCGAGATTGTCACCCATGATCACTGAATGTAACGGTACTGTAATAACTTATACGGTCTGAAGACTGTATGTGTAGAGATGAGATCTACAATGGATTTTATTTAGTAACAGTATGGTACTATTATTCAGTCACTACGTAGTGGACATGGTGTTCCAGTATTACTTGGGTCTTGAACAGCAGTATTATTGGCAATATTGGTCTTTGCACAGTGTGTTTTTATTCAGTTACTCTATGGTAATATTGTTCAGTCAGTATTTAGTGGTAACGGTAAAGGTCATGGTGTAGTGGTATTATTTGGGCTTTGTATAGTGGTACCATCGGTAATACTGCCCTTTATGTTTAGTAGTAGTATGAAGGTAATATTTAATTAGTGTATCGAGGTGATACATGGTACAAATAAAGCAGCAATAATGGTATATTATATATATATATATTTATTTTTTTGGGGGTGGGGAGGGAGCATAAACCTTAGGGTTTGTGACCCTGATATTTTAAGACCCTAGCGACGCCCCTGGTGTAGGACAGTGATGTAGGATGATAACCAAGTGTTGGTTAGCAATAGATCCCTAAACAGGTTTATAGTACATCAGTGATCTCCAACTCGTAGCTCTCCAGCTGTTGCAAAACTACAACTCGCAATATACCCTAACAGTCTGTGGCAGCAGCTGAAAAGCCACAGGTTGTAGACCGTTACTCTTTACCATAGACAGCCATGATCTAGTTCAAATTTCATATGGAGGCCAAGAGTTCCTCTATCCTTGAAGAGTTCATGGAAAATGGATCTTGGCTATGTTCTTCAGTGCCTAATCAATGCCTATGGTGGTTTATCCTTAACTAGGCTATGACTCATGGCTCCAGCTTTTATTGGCTTACATCATGAATAAATTGCTATACTTAATTGCCTTACTTTTCACCTCAAAGTATATTTGTCTCTTTACAGATTAAGTGTTCTTTGACCTTCTTCGTACATGTGTGATTGTCAGGAATGTTCTCATGTTATGCATGTGATAAGTCTGTTCTTCTGCTCGGAAGCTATTTCTGACTTTATTTACTTGGAGACAGAGTTGGATAATTACGAGTGATCATCCCATATAAAAATACAGCCAATTTTTTTACTAGGTTGTGTTATATTGTTTCCTTGTGTATGTGCTAAATTACTGGAACTATAAATTCACATAGAAAAGTAAAATGACATGCCAAAAGTCATGGGGCAGGAACAGAGACGTCTGGAGGATGTTGAGCCATCTGGATGGCCACCAACAGCTCTGTGGTATTTGTAGGTGCAGGATCTAAGGTGGGAATGGACCTTTTCTCCACACCCCATAAATGCTCGACTGGGCTTATCTTGGGTAAATGCGTAGGCCACGCTATTCATAGGAACTCTCCAAAATACTCCTCGATTCAATTCTGGACAACTTGGGCCCAATTGTACAGTGTATTATCCTGATGGAACAATCCTTCATTGTGGGGGTACATGAAGTTCATGAAGAGCTGCAAATGGTCACAAAGCAGTGAAATATGGTGGACACCAGTCAATTACGTGTTTACGTGAACTAGTGGACCCCACCCATGCCATTACAACACCTGACACCAGTAGGGAACAACCATCAGCTGGCACAGTGCTTTGTTGACAACTGGGAATTCATGGGGTCTGTACAGCGAGCAGGAGTTGGCTGGAGTAAATTGAGTGGGTGCTCTAACGCTGGCCTAGTCACGGTGGTGGTTACTCTGCCTAGGACGGTGGCTAGTGCAGCAGGCAGATTACACAAGGGTTGTTGGCAAGAGTGATGGTGTAAATTCAGTGTGATGCCAGTGCCTTTGAGTGATATGTGGTGATGAAATAAGGAGCCCAGTCTGAAGAGCTTTAGACTAGCTTTAACCTGTCATTAAAGGAAAAATGTGTGATTCCCTTGAAGGGTGCCTCCTATGCCCCCTAAGGGCTCATAGTGAGGTCCCCAAGACCTATGAACCCTTTGCCTACCCTGTAGGACTCTACATACAAACCCTACCATCAGCCTGAAACAAATGGTATTGTGACCCACTGGAACACACCTCATGTTGCCAGTCCCCTAGGGACCAGTTAGCAAGTTCACAAGCCCAGGTGAGACACTGTATCCGATCTCATGTATTAAAACAGACACTCTGGTGGGTCTTCTGCTCCAATATCCCATGGAAGCTAAAGAACATTGCACTGATTTCCAGGATATGCAGCTGGGGCCTCCTTCACTGAATGTGGATGTTATTTCTGCCAGAGTCACATATCTGTCCAATTCTATCCAGACGCCTCCAGTCACAATCATCAAGCACCAGTGGGATTGCCACGGCACTGTCCACTGTGGGTGGTAATGCCTTTAAAGGTGATCCTGTGGATTGAGGAATGCTAAATGTCTGCACAATTTCAGAAATGGAATGTCCCATTTATTTGGCACCCGCTATCATGTCTCATTTGAAGTTCGATAATTCACATCGCTTTGCCATAAGCATGCTGGCCACTGTTCAAACTCATTGGCTTGGCATTAGCTCAAGCTATCACCTGAGCTAATGCCATGTCAATTTACATACTGCTATCCCATGACTTTTGTCATGCTAGTTTATTGTGCAATGAAGAACTGGTTGCATGAGGCCAATTTCAGGTGGCCATAAGGACGAACAATTTTAGCATCCCTACTACAGCCCCAACACCTGGAACCCTGCAGGGTTCTTCTAAACCAAACATAGATCTCCGTAGGCTCCTATGATGATGTAACTTCAGTTTGATTTGGTAGAACTGTGATTGGCCCAGGTCGCGCAGCCATAGTGCAGATATTAAAATGTAATGGAGATGCGGTGGTCGGAAACTGGACTAAGGCAGAGTATAGATGAAAAGCAAGATCCACCCACCATTAGGATACATTGGATAAGTTAAGTTAATGCATTTATGATCCGCTTTCTTAGAGTCAAAGCAGATAATGAAAAGATTGATAACTGACTCATTTTACCTATGTAAGCTATGGGGAAATATGTGTATTGGGCATATTGGGAAATGGGTGAGATTACTTTGCTCATCTCTAATGATGAACATGGTAATCCATTTGCGGTTTTCCACAGTCAGACTTGACTAACTGGAGCTTCAGACAAATCCTTATGTCTTATGGTCGAATAGAGTTATATCTTGTTAATGCTATAGGTTGTAATTAACATGTGAATACCTGTAAACACATTGATGGCGTTGTCCATGTACCTAAATACCCTGTTTCCCTGAAAGTAAGACATACCCTGAAAATAAGACATAGCATGATTTTCCAAAATTTTTAAGGATGCAAAATGATTTTTCAGGCTTTTTGAGGATGCTTGAAATATAAGCCCTACTCCAAAATTAAGCCCTGCTAACAGTTAATTTAAAAAGTTAATTTAAATAGTGTCCAGGCAGCTATACATGTAAAAAAGTTAAACCTTTTTGAACAAAAATTTATATAAGACACTGTCTTATTTTCGGGGAAACACGGGTAGTGCTTGTGGCTATCGTGGGGGAGGAGTGGCCCAAACTTTACTGATTAGAGCAATGAGTTGCTACGGGTGTCCTAAGGCCTCATGTCCACGGGGAAAATCAGGCCCGCTACTGATTCTCCATGGAGAATCCGTAGCGGGTCCCTCCTGCCCCGCGGACATGAGCGCTGAAAATAAGAATAAACTTACCCGCAGCGGAGCTGGCAGGTCCGGGCACATCCGCCGGGCCGAAGAAAGAAGATCCGGCCGTGAAGAAGAGAAGACCTGCCCAGTCCGCTGCGGGTAAGTTATTCTTATTTTAGGTCTCCCGCGGATCGGACGGCTTCCATAGGCTTCAATAGAAGCCTGCGGGAGCCGTCCCCGCGGGAGACCCGCACCTAAATGGAGCATGTCCATTTTTTTTCATGCTCCATATTTTTTTAAATTCACTTTTATTGACCATCCGCGGGTATTTATCTACCCGCGGGTGGTCAATGCATCCCTATGGGGTGCGGATCCGCGCGTGGGTGATCCACTGCGGATTTTAAATCATCTTTTGCCCGTGGACATGAGGCCTAGGGCCTCATGTCCACGGGGAAAATCAGGGATGCGGATCCGCGGATGCGGATCCGCGGGCAGGAGAAGAGTTAAAATCCGCTGCGGATTTTAATTCTTCTTTTGCCCGTGGACATGAGGCCTAAGACTGCTGGCACAATTGTGTTTCTTTCATCCGTGCATAGTCTGTTAAAAAAACAGACAGCATACAGACCCCCATTATTCTGTGATGCAGCACACTACTGAGTTTTTTCATTGCATGCATTATTTTGATGTGATGAGACTCATCCATTCAAGTAAATGGGGATGCCATCCGTGTGCTGTCTGTTTTTTTTTTTTTTTCTTTTTTTTTAAAGATGCAGAAAAATAGTATTGGGCTTGGAAAATCATGGCATACAGAGAAAAAAGAGCGGAAACGCAGACCAAATACTGAGGCCACAAGAAGCTGCACATTCATGAAATAAATGGCAATTTTTGGCGGATGTAACATTTCTGGGAGTGTCTATCACTATTATGGGCCCGGCCTTTCTACATAATACATGGTTAGCCGTTCATTTCAGTGCTGTATTTATGTTATGAGCTTGGTTCTGGCATTGTATTTATGTATTGAGATTGGTTTGTGTGGTCTTGAGTTTGGTCCTAGGCTATATTTATGTTATGAGTGTAGTTTTGGTATTGCATCTATGCACTGAGGTTTGTTTGTGCTGTATTTATGTATTGAGATTGGTTCTCCTACTGTATTTATGTGCAGAGGTTTGTTTATGCTGTATTTATGTGCTGAGCTGGTTTATGCTGTATTTATGTGCTGAGCTTGGTTCTGGTGCTGTATTTATGCGCTGAGATTGGTTTGTGCTGTATTTATGTGCTGAGCTTGGTTCTGCTGCTGTATTTATGCTGTATTTATGCACTGAAGTTGGTTTGTGCTGTATTTATGTGCTGAGCTTGGTTCTGCTGCTGTATTTATGCGCTGAGGTTGGTTTGTGCCCATGATGGCAAACCTATGGCACAATGTCGGCCGTTCACTCCGTTAGTGGTGAATACCAGCAGGGGCTGCGGCTCCTCTGCTGGCATTCACTCAGTGCCGCTGCGAGCAGCGCTGGTCCCGGCACACACCGTGATGTCAGTGTGCAGCCGGGATCCTCCTCCCCCCTCGCCCGACGTCTCCTACTACTTGGTTCCGCGAGAGCGTCCGGGGAGGAGGCAGCACACTGATGTCACAGTGTGTGCCGGAGATCATTGCTGCTAGCGTCGCGCCAGGCATAGGAGCAGCGGCACTGTCACAAGGTGGAGGCGGTAAGTATATTGGTCTCGGGGGGTACTATCACTGCTGGGGGTCGCTGTGGGGGGCACTGTCACTGCTGGGTGTCGTTGTGGGGGGCCACTGTCACTGCTGGGGGCCGCTGTCACTGCTCCGGGCCGTTGTGGGGGGCCGCTGTCACTGCTGGGGGCCCACTGTCACTGAGATAAGTGAGGGGGAGGCTGGGAGAGGCAAGGGCCTGTGCTATGGGTGTTTGGTTTTTTTTAAATACAGTTATATATTACAATTATACAGTTTTGTTATTTAAACTATAAATGTCGCAAATTTATGTTTTTTTTTCCCAAAGTGACACACCGCCCAAGTTATGCTCGGTTTTTTGGCGATTTTTGACACACCACGCTCAAAAGGTTGCCCATCACTGGTTTGTGCTGTAGTTATGTGCTGAGCTTGGTTCTGCTGCTGTATTTATGTTATGACTTTGGTTCTGGTAATGTATTTATTCACTGAGCTGTTCTGGTAACCTACTATATTGCTTATTTCCGTACAAGCAGAATACAGGCAGACTGCCTATCAGTGATATATATATATATATATATATATATATATATATATATATATATATATATATACACTACCGTTCAAAAGTTTGGGGTCACCCAAACAATTTTGTGTTTTCCATGAAAAGTCACACTTATTCACCACCATGCGTTGTGAAATGAATAGACAATAGAGCCAAGACATTGACAAGGTTAGAAATAATGATTTGTATTTGAAATAACATTGTTTTTACATCAAACTTTGCTTTCGTCAAAGAATCCTCCTTTTGCAGCAATTACAGCATTGCACACCTTTGACATTCTAGCTGTTAAAATTTGTTGAGGTAAGCTTGTGAAATTGCACCCCACGCTTCTAGAAGCATCTCCCACAAGTTGGATTGGTTGGATGGGCACTTCTGGCGTACCATACGGTCAAGCTGCTCCCACAACAGCTCAATGGGGTTCAGATCTGGTGACTGCGCTGGCCACTCCATTACCGATAGAATACCAGCTGCCTGCTTCTGCTGTAAATAGTTCTTGCACAATTTGGAGGTGTGTTTAGGGTCATTGTCCTGTTGTAGGATGAAATTGGTTCCAATCAAGCGCTGTCCACTGGGTATGGCATGGCGTTGCAAAATGGAGTGATAGCCTTCCTTATTCAGAATCCCTTTTACCCTGTACAAATCTCCCACCTTACCAGCACCAAAGCAACCCCAGACCATCACATTACCTCCACCATGCTTAACAGATGGCGTCAGGCATTCTTCCAGCATCTTTTCATTTGTTCTGCGTCTCACAAACATTCTTCTTTGTGATCCAAACACCTCAAACTTGGATTCATCCGTCCACAACACTTTTTTCCAGTCTTCCTCTGTCCAATGTCTGTGTTCTTTTGCCCATCTTAATCTTTTTCTTTTATTGGCCAGTCTCAGATATGGCTTTTTCTTTGCCACTCTGCCCTGAAGCCCAAAATCCCGCAGCCGCCTCTTCACTGTAGATGTTGACACTGGTGTTTTGCGGGTACTATTTAATGAAGATGCCAGTTGGGTACCTGTGAGGCGTCAGTTTCTCAAACTAGAGACTCTAATGTGCTTATCTTCTTGCTTAGTTGTGCAACGCGGCCTCCCACTTCTTTTTCTACTCTGGTTAGAGCCTGTTTGTGCTGTCCTCTGAAGGGAGTAGTACACACCGTTGTAGGAAATCTTCAATTTCTTAGCAATTTCTCGCATGGAATAGCCTTCATTTCTAAGAACAAGAATAGACTGTCGAGTTTCAGATGAAAGTTCTCTTTTTCTGGCCATTTTGAGTGTTTAATTGACCCCACAAATGTGATGCTCCAGAAACTCACTCTGCTCACAGGAAGGTCAGTTTTGTAGCTTCTGTAACGAGCTAGACTGTTTTCAGATGTGTGAACATGATTGCACAAGGGTTTTCTAATCATCAATTAGCCTTCTGAGCCAATGAGCAAACACATTGTACCATTAGAACACTGGAGTGATAGTTGCTGGAAATGGGCCTCTATTCACCTTTGTAGATTTTGCACAAAAAACCAGGCATTTGCAGCTAGAATAGTCATTTACCACATTAGCAATGTATAGAGTGCATTTGTTTAAAGTTAGGACTAGTTTAAAGTTATCTTCATTGAAAAGTACAGTGCTTTTCCTTCAAAAATAAGGACATTTCAATGTGACCCCAAACTTTTGAACGGTAGTGTATATGTTATTTTTTTAAATTTTTTTATGGGCAAGCAAGTACCGAAGAAGTAAAATTTGCATAGGGAGCCATCTAACCTAAGGCCGGCACTAATAATGGTTTCCACTAAAGGTGGTACATATATAGGAGGCCATAATATTTTAGAAGGCACTAAATATACTATCATTATAACTCAGGACTCAGTCACACAGGTGTTTTCTCACACAATTTTTTGTGCGCATAACTGATGCTCTCACAAAATCACGTGACCTAAGCGGGCGGCACGGCGGAAAAAAACACTGCTAGCGGCATTTATCCGCCCAAAGGGCTTGGTCACACGGGCGTTTGTACGCTCAAAAAGTGCTCTGTCGGCTATCCTCTGCCACAGCTGTCACAGAGGAGCACGATGTTCATGAATTCATGAATGGGTGAGTGCTGCCTCTGATTGGCTGAGCACTGTGACCAATCAGAATCAGCTCTCAGCTGTCATTCAATAGCTGAGAGCTGCCTCTGATTGCTTACAGTGCTCAGCCAATCAGAGGCAGCCCATTCAGCAGGCGGGGATTTAAATCCTCGCCTGCTGAATACTACTGAAAGCAGTTCAGGAGAGCCCCGACAGCTGCAGAGAGGTGAGTATAGTTTTTTTTTATTTTTTCACTTTTTTAGTATGGTTTTCAGGGAAGGGCTTATACTTGAAGCCCGTACCCTGAAAATTAATACAGCACTTGCCGGCAGCCCATTGCTTTCATGGAGCCGGCTGTATTGCCGAAACCATTGAATTCAATGGGAGAACGATCTTTAGTATATGTTCTCAATGGGGTTGGCCGGTCCCATTGAGCGCACATACACAGAACACCGATTTGCCGCAGAACGCAGTCACATACGTTCTGCGAATCGTTGTGTCCTATAATTTTTGCCACATGCGTTTGTGCGCATGAAAAATTTGCACGTGACCGCTTCCATTGCAAAGTATTGGGTCTATATAGATGCGGATCGCTGTCATACGGGTGTACAAACGCCAGTGTGACTGAGCCCTCAAGGTGCTTTTTAATAAATCCACATATAAACCTATGTACGGATGTAATACAGTATTTACCAGCTCGCAGCAGAGCCATATCACATATAAGGATTTTTCTTGCCAGATTGCACCATTGCACTGTGGAGCTTGTGGCATATTCTTGTTTTTTCCCACCTCAATATCTTTTTCCAGGAAAGGAATCTGGTCCTGGACTGTCATACTAGGCAGCCAAGTCAGGCATCAATAAATTACTTTGACATGTAGCACTTCATCAAATACCTCAACCTCCTATCTCAAACTTGGAAGCCGTCATGAATCACCTCACTTGCCCGGTAAAGCTGCTCATAATCCTTTGAGAAATACATCTCAATTGGAAGACAAGTTTATTTTTCAAGCATATCAAGTGTTACCTTTCACAAATTCAGAGATAGGTCCATGTCTTAAAGGAAAACTCTAGATAAAACTATCATTGTGAGTTCGAGTGGCTGAAGGGCATTAGAAAAAAGGTCCCATTTTACTTTTTTCAAAAACAGCCCCACTCATGGCTGCATCCAGTATTGCAAGTAGTAAGTTGAGCTGCAGTACCGCAAACGGCCTGTGGAGAAGTAGCGCTGCCCCTGTAAAAATAATAGACCTTTTTCATTGCAAATAAACTTGTTAACCCCCAAATAAGGGGGTTCGACTCACTATTCACTATGTGTATAGAAGTAAAATGGTTTGAACCATTGGACTTAAACCACATTCAGTTGAAACGGCATAGGCATAATGCTGTTGACTACTGAGGCCGGAGGAGGCCTTCATTCCAGCAGGGCACTCGGTGACTTTGGAGTCATGATATGACAGCTCAGTTATACAGCAGTGATGCAACACATGAACTTGTGTAGATATGGTGTGTAATACCGTAAGTTCACATAGAGGGATACTTGCTTATGATCCTCTCTATGAGCCAGAGCGTAGACCTGCTAAAGAGCAGAAGCCCTCAGCCTGGCATGCTTGGGTCGCCATTTGAATTGAGAGTTGTGGCTTTCATATGAAAGGGTTGTCTATGGTGAGAACACTCTTTTAAAGTCCCTGCCATTGCTCTGCAACCCTTCTGGCAGAATATTGGTTGAAGTTTGCAACAGCCCATAGTCTGTAGAAACAGAGTTCCATAAAACAATGACATGGATTTCCTACTTCTTAACACAAAAAGGGGTTGTCCCATCTTAGTGTTTCTTGGCTCAGATCATAAAGCCACAGCTGGTTTCCCGAATACCTCATTGGGTGTAACGGAAACAGCCAGGGTGGCAGTCTTACATAGTTTCCGTAACTCCCATTGAAGTGAATGGTAGTTAGTGAAACTGTGTAGCACAGTGCGCTACACTGTTTCCGTAACACCCATTCACTTCAAGGGGAGTTACAGAAGCTGTGTAAGACTGCCGCCTCAGCTGTTCCCACATCTCCCAGTAAGGTGGTCGGGAATCCAGCTGCTGATTTCTCATCTGAGCCAGGAAACGCTAAGATGGGACGAACCCTTTTTGGATGCAGCCTAATGTGTTAAAGGGGTTGTCCTGCGCCGAAACGTTTTTTTGTTTTTTTTCAACCCCCCCCCCCCCCCCCGTTCGGCGCGAGACAACCCCGATGCAGGGGTTAAAAAAGAACACCGGACAGCGCTTACCTGAATCCCCGCGCTCCGGTGGCTTCTTACTTACCCGGTGAAGATGGCCGCCGGCATCTTCTCCCTCGGTGGACCGCAGGGCTTCTGTGCGGTCCATTGCCGATTCCAGCCTCCTGATTGGCTGGAATCGGCATGTGACGGGGCGGAGCTACACGTAGCCCCATTGAGAAAAGCAGAAGACCCGGACTGCGCTAGCGCGTCTAATTTGGCCATTAGACGGCGAAAATTAGACGGCAACCATGGAGACGAGGACGCCAGCAATGGAACAGGTAAGTGAATAACTTTTGATAACTTCTGTATGGCTCATAATTAGAGATGAGCGAACGTACTCGTCCGAGCTTGATATTCGTGCGAATATTAGGGTGTTCGGGATGCTCGTTACTCGTAACGAGCACCACGCGGTGTTCTGGTTACTTTCAGTTTCCTCTCTGAGACGTTAGCGCGCTTTTCTGGCCAATTGAAAGACAGGGAAGGCATTACAACTTCCCCCTGTGACGTTCAAGCCCTATACCACCTCCCTGCTGTGAGTGGCTGGGGCGATCAGATGTCACCCGAGTATAAAAGTCGGCCACTCCCGCGGCTCGCCACAGATGCCTTGTGAGTTAGTGAGGGAAAGTACTATCGTGCTGGAGCTGCTGTAGGGAGAGCGTTAGGAGTCAGTGTAGGCTTCAAGAACCCCAAAGGTCCTTCTTAGGGCCACATCTACCTGTGTGCAGGCTGCTGCTAGCAGTGTTTTTTTTTTTTTTTTCTCAAAATCGGCAGTGCAGAGCATTGCACCCGGCATTAGGGACAGAAGTGGTGCATAGGCAGGGAGAGTGTTAGGAGTGAGTGTAGCCTTCAAGAACCTCAACGGTCCTTTCTAGGGCCAAATTTAAGCGTGTGCAGTACTGTGCTGGCTGCTGTTAGCTGTGCTGCATTTTTTTTTTTTTCTAAAAATCGTCTGTGCAGAGCATTGCACCCTCCATTGATACTACAGGGACAGAATTGTGTAGGCAGGGCCACAACACAGTTATTGTTCATTGAATATACGCAGTGGGTCCTTCCCTTTGCAAAAAAGGAAAATAAATTCTATTTGGCCTGCCTGTGTCAGTCCTAAGGTCTCCGTGTACGTGTGTGCTGCGTGGAGAACGTACAAAAATCAGACGCAACCAGCTACGGTTTACTGCAGGCTTGCGCCATTGTCTTTCCTGACTGGCAAATACCTCCTCTGCTAGAGTTAATAACTCTGCTACACTAAAGTTGTGTGACACTTTTTCAGGGCCACACTACAGTTCTAAAAGTTATTGTTCATTGAATATACGCAGTGGGTCCTTCCCTTTGCAAAAAAGGAAAAGAAATTATATTTGGCCTGCCTGTGTCAGTCCTAAGGTCTCCGTGTACGTGTGTGCTGCGTGGACAACGTACAAAAATCAGACGCAACCAGCTACGGTTTACTGCAGGCTTGCGCCATTGTCTTTCCTGACTGGCAAATACCTGCTCTGCTAGAGTTAATAACTCTGCTACACTAAAGTTGTGTGTGACTTTTTCAGGGCCACACTACAGTTCTAAAAGTTATTGTTCATTGAATATACGCAGTGGGTCCTTCCCTTTGCAAAAAAGCGAAAACATTATATTTGGCCTGCAGGCTTGCGCCAATTTATTTCCTGCCTGGGAAATCAAATCACTGGTAATACAGCATGCTGAGGGGTACGGGTAAGCCTAGAGGACGTGGACGTGGACGTGGCCGAGGACGCGTGGCCTGCCTGTGTCAGTCCTAAGGTCTCCGTGTACGTGTGTGCTGCGTGGACAACGTACAAAAATCAGACGCAACCAGCTACGGTTTACTGCAGGCTTGCGCCATTGTCTTTCCTGACTGGCAAATACCTGCTCTGCTAGAGTTAATAACTCTGCTACACTAAAGTTGTGTGTGACTTTTTCAGGGCCACACTACAGTTCTAAAAGTTATTGTTCATTGAATATACGCAGTGGGTCCTTCCCTTTGCAAAAAAGCGAAAACATTATATTTGGCCTGCAGGCTTGCGCCAATTTATTTCCTGCCTGGGAAATCAAATCACTGGTAATACAGCATGCTGAGGGGTACGGGTAAGCCTAGAGGACGTGGACGTGGACGTGGCCGAGGACGCGTAGCCCCAAGTGAGGGTGTGGGCACAGGCCGAGCTGCTGATCCAGGTGTGTCGCAGCCGACTGCTGCGCGATTAGGAGAGAGGCACGTTTCTGGCGTCCCCACATTCATCGCACAATTAATGGGTCCACGCGGGAGACGTTTATTAGAAAATGAGCAGTGTGAGCAGGTTCTGTCCTGGATGGCAGAAAGTGCTTCGAGCAACCTATCGTCCAGCCACAGTTCTGCGCCGTCCACTGCTGCAAATCCGAATCCTCTGTCTGCTGCTCCTCCTTCCTCCCAGCCTCCTCACTCCACTACAATGACACATGCTCAGGAGCGGGAACACTCCCAGGAACTTTTCTCGGGCCCCTGCTCAGATTGGGCAGGAGTGGTTCCTCTCCCACCAGAGGAGTTTATCGTCACTGATGCCCAACCATTCGAAAGTTCCCGGGGTCCGGGGGAAGAGGCTGGGGACTTCCGCCAACTGTCTCAAGAAGTTTCTGTGGGTGAGGAGGACGATGACGATGAGACACAGTTGTCTTGCAGTGAGGTAGTAGTAAGGGCAGTAAGTCCAAGGGAGCAGCGCACAGAGGATTCGGAGGAAGAGCAGCAGGACGATTAGGTGACTGACCCCACCTGGTGTGCAACGCCTACTCAGGACAGGTCTTCAGAGGGGGAGGCAAGGGCAGCAGCAGGGCAGGTTGCAAGAGGCAGTGCGGTGGCCAGGGGTAGAGGCAGGGCCAGACCGAATAATCCACCAAGTGTTTCCCAAAGCACACCCTCGCGCCATGCCACACTGCAGAGGCCGAGGTGCTCTAAGGTCTGGCAGTTTTTCACAGAGACGCCTGACGACCGACGAACAGTGGTGTGCAACCTTTGTCGCGCCAAGATCAGCCGGGGAGCCACCACCAACAGCCTCACCACCACCAGCATGCGCAGACATATGATGGCCAAGCGCCCCACAAGGTGGGATGAAGGCCGTTCACCGCCTCCGGTTTGCACCGCTGCCTCTCCCCCTGTGCCCCAACCTGCCACTGAGATCCAACCTCCCTCTCAGGACACAGGCACAACCGTCTCATGGCCTGCACCCACACCCTCACCTCCGCTGTCCTCGGCCCCATCCAGCAATGTCTCGCACCGCACAGTCCAGCCGTCGCTAGCGCAAGTGTTGGAGCGCAAGCGCAAGTACGCCGCCACGCACCCGCACGCTCAATCGTTAACCGTCCACATAGCCAAATTTATCAGCCTTGAGATGCTGCCGTATAGGGTTGTGGAAACGGAGACCTTCAAAGCTATGATGGCGGCGGCGGCCCCGCGCTACTCAGTTCCCAGTCGCCACTACTTTTCCCGATGTGCCGTCCCAGCCCTGCACGACCACGTCTCCCGCAACATTGTACGCGCCCTCACCAATGCGGTTAGTAGCAAGGTCCACTTAACTACGGACACGTGGACAAGCACAGGCGGGCAGGGCCACTACATCTCCCTGACGGCACATTGGGTGAATTTAGTGGAGGCTGGGACAGAGTCAGAGCCTGGGACCGCTCACGTCCTACCCACCCCCAGAATTGCGGGCCCCAGCTCGGTGGTGGTATGTTCGGCGGTGTATGCTTCCTCCACTAAAGCACCCTCCTCCTCCTCCTCCTCCTCCTCAACCTCTGTCTCGCAATCTAGATGTGTCAGCAGCAGCAGGACGTCGCCAGCAGTCGGTGTCGCGCGGCGTGGCAGCACAGCGGTGGGCAAGCGTCAGCAGGCCGTGCTGAAACTACTCAGCTTAGGAGATAGGAGGCACACGGCCCACGAACTGCTGCAGGGTCTGACAGAGCAGACCGACCGTTGGCTTGCGCCGCTGAGCCTCCAACCGGGCATGGTCGTGTGTGACAACAGCCGTAACCTGGTGGCGGCTCTGCAGCTCGGCAGCCTCACGCACGTGCCATGCCTGACCCACGTCTTTAATTTGGTGGTTCAGCGCTTTCTGAAAAGCTACCCACGCTTGTCAGACCTGCTCGTAAAGGTGCGCCGGCTCTGCGCACATTTCCGCAAGTCCCACACGGACGCTGCCACCCTGCGCACCCTGCAACATCGCTTTAATCTGCCAGTGCACCGACTGCTGTGCGACGTGCCCACACGGTGGAACTCTACGCTCCACATGTTGGCTAGGCTCTATGAGCAGCGTAGAGCTATAGTGGAATACCAACTCCAACATGGGCGGCGCAGTGGGAGTCAGCCTCCTCAATTCTTTTCAGAAGAGTGGGCCTGGTTGGCAGACATCTGCCAGGTCCTTCGAAACTTTGATCAGTCTACCCAGGTGGTGAGCGGCGATGCTGCAATCATTAGCGTCACCATTCCTCTGCTATGCATCTTGAGAACTTCCCTGCAAACCATAAAGGCAGCCGCTTTGCGCTCGGAAACAGAGCCGGGGGAAGACAGTATGTCGCTGGATAGTCAGAGCACCCTCCTGTCTATATCTCAGCGCGTTCCGGAGGAGGAGGAGGATGAGGAGGATGAGGAGGAGGGGGAAGAGACAGCTTGGCCCACTGCTGATGGTACCCATGCTGCTTGCCTGTCATCATTTCAGCGTGTATGGCCTGAGGAGGAGGAGGAGGAGGAGGATCCTGAAAGTGATCTTCCTAGTGCGGACAGCCATGTGTTGCGTACAGGTACCCTGGCACACATGGCTGACTTCATGTTAGGATGCCTTTCTCGTGACCCTCGCATTCAACGCATTCTGGCCACTACGGATTACTGGGTGTACACACTGCTCGACCCACGCTATAAGGAGAACCTTCCCAGTCTCATTCCCGAAGAGGAAAGGGGTTCGAGAGTGTTGCTATACCACAGGACCCAGGCGGACAAGCTGATGGTAAAATTCCCATCCGACAGCGCTAGTGGCAGAAGGCGCAGTTCCGAGGGCCAGGTAGCAGGGGAGATGCGTAGATCGAGCAGCATGTACAGCCCAGGCAGTGCAACAGTCTTTAAGGGCCTGGCCAGCTTTATGGCTCCCCAGCAAGACTGTGTCACCGCTCCCCAGTCAAGGCTGAGTCGGCGGGAGCACTGTAAAAGGATGGTGAGGGAGTACGTAGCCGATCGCACGACCATCCTCGGTGACGCCTCTGCCCCCTACAACTACTGGGTGTCGAAGCTGGACACGTGGCCTGAACTAGCGCTGTATGCCCTGGAGGTGCTTGCTTGTCCTGCGGCTAGCGTCTTGTCGGAGAGGGTGTTTAGTGCGGCTGGGGGAATCATCACGGATAAGCGTACCCGCCTGTCAACCGACAGTGCCGACAGGCTAACACTCATCAAGATGAACAAAGCCTGGATTTCCCCAGACTTCTCTTCTCCACTAGCGGACAGCAGCGATACGTAAGCAATACGTAGGCTGCACCCGCGGATGGAAGCTACGTTCTCTCTCACCATCCAAAACGGGGACATTTCTGCTTCATCAATCTGTGTCTAATATTCCTCCTCCTCCTCCTGCTCCTCCTCCGTAAACCTCACGTAATCACGCTGAACGGGCAATTTTTCTTAGGGCCACAAGGCTCACTCATCTAATTTTTCGAAACAATTTTTATATGTTTCAATGCCCTTAAAAGCGTTGAAACTTTAACTTGAACCAATTTTTCGTTAAACTGGGCTGCCTCCAGGCCTAGTTACCACTTAAGCCACATTAACCAAAGCGATTAATGGGTTTCACCTGCCATCTTGGTTGGGCATGGCCAATTTTTACTGAGGTACATTAGTACTGTTAGTACACCAATTTTTTGGGGCCCTCACCTACAGTGTAATCATAGCAATTTGTATGTTCTTCGCCTGCACTCATGGTACAGAAGTGTGTGTGGGGTTGGCCTACACTTTAGCTACATAAATGTAACTTGGGCCTTGGCTATACTGCAGCTACTGAAATGGAACTAAGACTGCGCTCCCACTATACTGCTGCTTCGGAATTGTTACTGGGGCCTGTCTTGAGTGCTACTATTACTGACATGGAACGAAGACTGCGCTCCCGCTATACTGCTGCTTCGGAATTGTTACTGGGGCCTGTCTTGAGTGCTACTATTGCTGACATGGAACGAAGACTGCGCTCCCGCTATACTGCTGCTTCGGAATTGTTACTGGGGCCTGTCTTGAGTGCTACTATTGCTGACATGGAACGAAGACTGCGCTCCTGCTATAATGCTGCTAGTGATATGTTAGTGGGGCCTGTCCTAATGCTACGGCTGAAATGTTACGAATTCTGGGCTCTGCCTATACCGCTGCTAATGGTAAGTCTCTGGGGTGTGGAAACAGAGGCTTCCCAAAGACATGATGGCGGCGAGGCCATTTCCCACCAACGCGGTTACTGTTAAGGTGCATATAACCACGGACACGTGGAGAGGACACGTAGTGCCTCAAAAACATCCCCCTCCTCCTCCAACAGGGAAAACATTCTTGGCAAATGCCTTTGCATTGGTTCGTCTGGTGCCAGTCCAAGAATTTCACCTTTACCGACACAACAAGAGAGCCCCCCCACCATCCCCCCGCCACGGCCCACTTAATCCTGGCCACATTCCGAAAACCAACAAAATAAAACCGCGCTACTAGGTCCGCAGTCACCACCACATTACCACCAACGCGGTTCCTGTTAAGGTGCATATAACCACGGACACGTGGAGAGGACACGTAGTGCCTCAAAAACATCCCCCTCCTCCTCCAACAGGGAAAACATTCTTGGCAAATGCCTTTGCATTGGTTCGTCTGGTGGCAGTCCAAGAATTTCACCTTTACCGACACTACAAGAGAGCCCCCCCACCATCCCCCGCCACGGCCCACTTAATCCTGGCCACATTCCGAAAACCAACAAAATAAAACCGCGCTACTAGGTCCGCAGTCACCACCACATTACCACCAACGCGGTTACTGTTAAGGTGCATATTACCAGTCTGACTGGGGCATGCAGACACCTTGACAGAATGAATAGTGTGTGGCACATAGGTTCCCCATTGCTATGCCCACGTGTGCAGCTCCTGATGGCGGTGGCACAGGATTCTATTTCTCATTGCTTCTGTACAGCATTGTGGGCTATCGCCACACCACTTTTAAAGAGGGTCGCTGCCTAGCCGTGCCAACCCTCTGCAGTGTGTGCCTGCGGTTCCTCCTCATGGCAGACGCACTTCTAAATAGACATGAGGGTGGTGTGGCATGAGGGCAGCTGAAGGCTGCGCAGGGACACTTTGGTGTGCGCTGTGGGGGGGAGGGGGGGGCGGTTGGTCAGCATGTAACACAGGAGAAGTGGCAGCGGAGTGTCATGCAGGCAGTGATTGTGCTTTGTTGGAGGTAGTGTGGTGCTTAGCATAGGTATGCATTGCTAATGAGGGCTTTTCAGAAGTAAAAGTTGTTGGGAGGGGGGGGGGGCCCACTCTTGCCGGTATTGTGGCTTAATAGTGGGACCTGGGAACTTGAGATGCAGCCCAACATGTAGCCCCTCGCCTGCCCTATCCGTTGCTGTGTCGTTCCCATCACTTTCTTGAATTGCCCAGATTTTCACACATGAAAACCTTAGCGAGCATCGGCGAAATACAAAAATGCTCGGGTCGCCCATTGACTTCAATGGGGTTCGTTACTCGAAACGAACCCTCGAGCATCGCGAAAAGTTCGTTCCGAGTAACGAGCACCCGAGCATTTTGGTGCTCGCTCATCTCTACTCATAATTAATGCACAGTGTACATTACAAAGTGCATTAATATGGCCATACAGAAGTGTATAGACCCACTTGCTGCCGCGGGACAACCCCTTTAAGGATGATACAATTTTTTAGAAATGTCACATCCACTTTTCAGAAGCTACAACTTTTTTATTTTTTAGGTCAACATAGCCGTATGAGCGCTTATGTACTGTGGGGCGAGTTGTAGCTTTTATTGGTACCATTTTGAGGAACATATAACGTGTTGTATAAATTATATTAATTTTGGTGGGGCATAGTGAAAGAAGGCATCAATTCTGGTATTTTTTATGGTGTTCACTATGAGGCATCAATAATATAACTTTTTCTGCTGGTCGGTACAATTACAACAATGCCAACATTTTATATGTATGCATATAATATATACATTTTATACCCCGTCCCAGGATGACGATTGTATTAGAAAATGCATCCAATCAGGCAGCACATATTGGAGTGACAGTTTGGATAAGATGGCTTACCCCTTCCCCGCTTGGTACTGCCCACATCATGTTGTATATTCCTGTACAGCGGTTCGATGTGGGCGCTGACTATGAGTGTAGTAGGAGCCGCTCTCCACTACATGATGGGTGGGTGACACGGCATCATTCTCCCTCAACCCCCACCCCCTGTTGGTGAGTGTGGGACACCATATGTATTACCAAGTATTGACACTGCTGAGTAATATTAACATCTATGGGAGACTGTGTCACCTTATACATATATTGTACTGTATTATATATTGTATATTGCTGCTGTATCGCTTGCATCTCTTCCTGGCCTTAGCAACTGGGGAATCCCTAATGTTAGTCAGCCCCTCTATGTTACCTTAGCTCTGTGTAGCAGAGGAAGAGTTGAGCTAGGAGATGTTAGAAGCTTCTGAAGGGGAGATGATATAAGACCCTGCGCTTTCTTGTTTGGCCCAGAGTATAGTGTACAGTTGGAGTGGAGCAGAAAGTGTAGTGACTTATCTGCTCATGTAGCGTTCAGCACCCAAAGATGCAGGATTGTTGCAAGCCTGGAAGGGAGCCACAGCCTTTATGTGTGGAGATCAGCAGGAGTAAAGAATGCTTGGATTGAACTCAAAGTGAAACTCAAGGCTTAGATAAGCGCTACTCTGAGGGGATACAGTATAGTGAAGGTGCAGGTGAGAAGTTGGAACCACCTAAAGTAAGTCATTTTTACAAAGTAACATAGTATGTTAGGCAGAAAGAAGACAATGTTTATCTAGTTTAGCCTGTTTTCACCTGTTGATCCAGAGGAAGACAAAAAATCCCCAATGAGGCAGAAGCCAATTTAGCCCATTTGAGGGAGAAAATTCCTTCCCGCCTCCATAATGGCAGTCAGAATAATCCCTGGATCAACGTTTTGATAGATTCCTGCCTGACTGTAAGACCCGGATCAACAACACTCTGATTAAGCTGCTGGTAGAGGCATAGAAAAGCTCCCTGGGCTTGTGTAGATGCACACATTGGAAATACTGTAGATTTTACCAGTTCTATGATCGCTGTGGCTACACACTGTTAGGGCTCAGTCACACGGGCACATCCGGGCGCCGATGGGCCCGTATTACTGCAAGATAAGACGGCCGTTCTGCAGGTGCAGACGACTCTCCACACCACCGGAAGAAAGGACACATGACCGGCTCCATTGCCGGTCATGTGTTCTTTCTTCCAGCGGTGCTGAGAGTCGTCCGCACCTGCAATGCAGCCGTCTTCTTCGTGCAGTAACACGAGCGCTTCGGCGCCCAATTGCACCCGTGTGATTGAGCCCTTACCTGCTGTTAAATGTTCAGAAAACTTCTACCATCTTGGTAACTCTTCTTACAGAGACAGACTGAAGAAAGTTGAGAGAAGAGTTACCAAAATGGTAAGTGGTATGCAAATCCTGTCCTATGAGGAATGGTTAAAGAATCTGGAAATGTTTAGCTTGCAAAAAACAAGTCTGAGAGGAGACATAATGGCCGTCTACAAATATCTGAAGGGCTGTCACAGTGCAGAGGGATCAGCCCTATTCTCATCTGTACAAGGAAAGACTAGAAGCAATGGGATGAAACTGAAAGGGAGGAGACACAAATTAGATATTAGACAGTGAGGGTGATCAATGAGTGAAACAGGTTACCACGGGAGGTGGTGAGTTCTTCTTCAATGGAAGTCTACAAACAAAGGCTGGACAGACATCTTTCTGGGAGGATTTAGTATCCCTGCACTGAGCAGGGGGTTGGACCTGATGACCCTGGAGGTCCCTTCCAACTCTATGATTCTAGTTGCTGTGTTCCCAAATTCCCTGCCTATGACTTGCACTGAACACATTGGTCACCTACCATAATATCTGCCATATGTTCTTCCGTTTCTCAACTATCCAATGCCGACGCTCTTTGCACTATTGTAATCGGGCTGATGCATCCTCTCTGGAAACGTGCCAAACATTTGCAGGATGAATGGAGGGAAATACCAGCTGAAGTGTATCAAACGTTAGTAGAAAGTATGCTGTAGAGAGCATCTGATGTCATTAGGGTCCAACTAAGTATTAACATATGGAAATAAATACTACTTTTGATTCTTGCTCAGGTGTTCAATCATTTTGGTAGGATAGTGTAGATTTAGGCCCTGGCACACATTTTGCATTGGAGTCCTGAATCTTCAAGTTATGTCTCTACTCACCAAGCCTAGAAATAACAACGATCCGTGTTTGTTGGGTTGAGCAAGTTCTTATATCTGACCGCAGCACCTGCACTATTTAACCCTTTTTAATCCACTGTCTGACGTCTAAAGACATTCTGATAGAAGGCTCCGATGACGGAAGACATCCGGCAGGGTATTCTCACTGTATATTACTGGCCGCTCTGTTGTCAGGGGCCTCTCCAGCATGTTACATACTGCAGTACTGGTTCTAGCCAGCAGATGGCACCATTGTATAATGGCAGAAAAAGAAAGCCCTCTAGGAAACCCTGAATGCAAAATTGGATTGCAAAGGGTTAAGAGCGACAAAATCAAAGTACTGGAAGTGAATGTCCTGATAGAGACGTGGATCTGAACTGTGTTACAGTTTGCATAAGTTATCAGCAGTTGTAAACCAAACTGTTAAAATGTCTATCTTACCTATTAACTGCGAATGACCCGGTCGCATTATTTACCAAAGCCATGAACAAGCTCATTGTACTGAGCGCGACACAAGACTCTCATTTTCCCCTTGTTTGTAGCTGATTTTCTCTTCATTGCTCATTTTTGTGAAAGGACTGTTAAATAACGGAGTAGGAGCCGGCAGAGGAGAGCCATTATGCTTTTATGGTGTGTGAAAGTAAGAATTACTTATAACGCATGCTACGGTTTTGGAAACAAGTTAAAGCATTTATTTGCTAGCTGGGAAACACAATATAAGGTTTGTCTGGTGACTCAGATTAAGATGCGTATCAAATCTCTATGGGCATATGTAGCTAGGACTGGCGCCAGGCTCATCTTGTCTTGTTGGTCGGTATATATATGGCATTATCTTGTGGCGGAACCACTGTATTTTGGAGGTTGGCTTGCTGCATAATTGAATTCAAATAATGTGTACCCTAGGACTGAGGGGCAGATTGCCCTTTTGGGCATGAGTGCAGTACCATAGGGCCCAGTGGGGCCTCCTCAGCTCCTTTGTCAATGATAGCACTTCTTCCAATAGACCTTTATGGAATATTTCTATACATTTGATAGGTGGAACCACATAGTTTCACTTTATCAGAAAAGGGGGGTTCCACGCCCCCCCCCCCCCCCCCCCCCACACACACACACACACACAAACACACACTGCTCCTTTGTGCAAAAAAGAAGACTGCTAAAATAAAGGTGACAGGGAGGAGAACGTTGGCTGCCATCCATTATTCAGTAATGACTTCTCCACTGTAATGCAGTTTAATAGCTCAATCCAAGTACTTTATGGCTCTTGTAGTTGATAGCTGGTGTACTTAGCAGGGGCTCATGATATTTAAAGGGGTTTTCCAGTTGTAAACTATCAGTGGCCTATAATCAAGATAGGTCATTAATAGTAGATTGGTAGGGTCCATCTTCTAGTGTTCTCTGGGCTAGTGTGCTGATGTCTTCAGGAAGCAGACAGCGCCATTCTCACTGTAGTGGTCAGGCTTGGTATTGCAGGCCAGGTTCCTACTGAAATTAATTGAAACTTTGCCTGTAATACCAAGCCTGACCACTGCATAGAGAATGGAGCTGTCTGCTTCCTTAAAAAATAAACTCAGTGTACATCAGTTCAGAAAACAGCTGATTGGTGGTGGACCTCAGCAACTGATCCTTTGCTGTTCTACTGTTGCTGCGCTATCCTGAGGATAGGCCATCGATAGTTTACAACTCAATAACCCTTTAGTGCCTCTGGACTCAAGTCACATTCAATACACCCCTCATAGGACTGATGTCCTTAAAACATTGCCGCAGTGGCCTAATTTTTAAAGTTTCTATAACGTTTTGATCAAGTTTCTATCAGTGGCCTAAACTGGTAATGACAAGGAGGAACTGCACCGTTCTACCAAACGGAGGCATAGCTGAGCTTTATTTCACCTAGGGCAAAGCCTCTATTCACTGCTATAGCCCTTTATCTAAGTACCCTGGCGAAGGCATAGTGGCTCACTTGTACCCTATCTGGTGCCAATGGCATATTTCCTTCCAGGCCCCTAGCTACATGCATGTTGCCAGCTTCTCAGATAAGTTGCTGAATGGAAAGTACAGTGGAGGGAAATAACTATTTTCTTACTTATGGCGCATAAACATCCTGTATATTCCTCCGAACATTGCCTATTTACCAAGAGCTATCCTTCTATGGCATCGAGAATTGTCTTCCTACTATGGAGTAGTAATGAATTTGATCATAATTGAGACTAGTTATATACAGTAGTATGGAAGGGTCTTCTGTAAAAAAAGGATTCTCTTCTGGATCCTGTTGAACTCCTTAAAATTGTCACAGGGTTTATTGAAAATCTCTTAAAGGGGTTGGCACGTTCCTAAATTGTCTTTTTTTTTAAAATGTCTCTTAACATTCAAAATACTTTGCGTAAGATACCCAAGTTTCTAGAATGTTTCCTCCCTCCTTCTTCTTGTTCCCGGTATCACCGCCATGTGTCACTTTGGAAGGTACAAAAACTTAGTGGTAACAGCACTTTGTGACCAAGCAACAAAAACACACATCGGCCACAAAAAGTACAAGGGTTGCTCTAAAACTAAAGCCTCCTACCTTATTATGTTGGCACAAGGTGTCAGAAGTGGACGTTAGGGGTATGGTAATAGAGTTTGAACCTCCCACCAATATCAGGTAAATTTTGTTTCCATGGAACAAATGGCAGCAGAGGGGCAGCCTTGACATTTATTGAGGCTTGCTGAACATTTATGTGGATGTGGGTGGTGCATTTCATCAGTGGTGACAGCCACGGGAAAGACCAACTACATTCCAGACAGCATGCACAGCTGGCATGCCATGAAATGAAGAATGTCTCTGTACTGGCCTGAAATCTATATACCTGCCCCCTCCATAATAGTCATGCATGTCATGTCTTATATGTGGATGCTCTGTGCAAATTGTCTTGTCTTTAGTTATGTGTATTGCACAGCTGCAGCATGTAAGAGGTTAATGTCTGTGAATGTCTGGGATGTGTCTGGAAATTGTAACCAATTGTCATGTCACATGGGTATGTAAGATATAAATATGAGCGAAAGGTAAGATAGGGAGTTCCATTGCTTCAACGATTGAGTGTGGAGGGAGAGCGCCGGGCGCATAGGGGGTACCTTCAACCGGTACTGGTGCATCTTGTCTCCACCAGAAGTATAGATGCAGACATACTGATGGACTATCTTCCCTGCTAACACCCCCAAAGCTCCTGATTGGCTACACTGACGGACACGGCATCAGGAGCTGTGCGAGCTGTGGCGTGCTGTGGGACTGACGAACCCATATGCTGCTGTTATGCCAGGTAAAAGCAGGGTCTGCAGTGCAGATACAAGGAGGCCGAGGGGTGGAAGCAGAAGCAGAGATGGCAGACCGCCGGGGGCACAGTAACAGCAGACCCTGTACCGCAGAAGTTAGGCAGCCGGGGATACTACCACTGTTCACGGCAGCATAGATGGTAGCACATCAGGTTAGGGTGAGAGTAGGTGTGTGTGGAGGAGTGTGTGGCTCAGCCAATCCGCTGCTAGCTCATCACCTGGCCCACCCCGATACATTAACCCGCCATTTTGGCAGTGTGGTGCTCTACTGCGTGGCAACAAATTTTACCAGATATTGGTGGGAAAGCTGGAGGTCTATTGCATACCACTTTTGATGTTGTGTGCCAACATAATAATAAGGTAGGAGGCGTTCGTTTTTGAGCGACTCTCATAGTAAGTGTGTATAGCAAATATGCTTCATTATCCAAAGCGTGTGTGTGTGTGGGGGGGGGGGGGGGGGGGGGGGTCCCACAGCTTAAAATTGCTCCACAACCACTCTGTAGTTCCGGATTGACGCCAACCAAGACGTGACTGCTGCAGCCAATCACTGGCCAGAACAGTGACCTTCTATAGTCAGTGATTGGTTGCAGCAGTCACATGTCCTAGTCAGCAGCAATCAGGAAGTACAGAGGGGTGTGGAACAATTCTAAGTAGTGGGAAAACCCCTTTAGGCCTCTTTCACACGGGGAGCTATACGTTTAAAGAACAAGCCGCTATCAGAACCAATGGTTTCCTATTGGAATGCTCAGATGAAGGAATCTGAACGTTTCCATAGGAAACCATTGGTTCTAATAGCTGCATTTCAAGCGCATAATCTTTCTGTGCCTAGCTCCCCATGTGATTGAAGCCTTATGGCAGTGATGGGCAACCTTTTGAGCTCGGTGTGTCAAAATTCGCCAAAAAACCGAGCATAACTCGGGTGGTGTGTCACTTCGAAAAAAAACCCCATAAATTTGCGATATTTATAGTTTAAATAACAAAAATGTATAATTGTAATGTATAGCTGTATTTAAAAAATCTAAAACACCCATAGCACAGGCCCTCGCCTCTCGCTGCCTCCCCCTCACTTATTTCAGTAATGATGAGCCCCCAGCGGTGACAGTGCCCCCACAGCGGCGACAGCGCCCCCTCCCAGCAGCAACAGCAACCCCCCACAACAGCCCCCCAGCAGTAACTGCCCCCCACAGCGGGCCCCAGCATCAATTGCCCCCCACAGCAGCCCCTAGCAGTGACAGCACCACCCACAGGGCCCCCCTCAGCAGTATCTGCCCCCCACAGCAGCCCCCCATCAGTGACTGACCCCCACAGCGGCCCCAAAGAAGTGACTGACCCCCACAGCGGCCCCCCAGCAGTGACTGACCCCCACAGCAGGTCCTCAGCAGTGACTGACCCCCACAGCGGCCCCCCAGCAGTGACTGACCCCCACAGCAGTGACAGGGCCCCCCGAGACCCACATACTTACCTCCTGGAAGCTCTGCTGCTCCTGTGCCCGGCGCGCCGCTAGCAGAGATGATCTCCGGCGCACACTGTGACGTCAGTGTGCTGCAGGACGCCTCCTTCCCTGGACGCTCTCGCGGAACCAACAGGTAGGAGACGTCGGGGGACGGGGGGAGGAGGATCCTGGCTGCACACTGACATCACAGTGTGTGCCGGGATCAGCGCTGCTAGTAGTGCTGGTTAGTGAATACTAGCAGGGGAGCCACGGCCCCTGCCGGTATTCACTAACGGGGTGAGCGGACGCGTGTCAGCGACTATGGACATGCGTGTCATAGGTTCGCCATCACGGCCTTAGGGAATAAAAGTTATATATGTCCTGGAAAAGCCCTTCGACCAAATGTGCTGTATGGCATCTGGTTTTCTGCTCTTAGTTGGCATCTAAGACCTGACCAAGGCAAAAATTATCGTTCTGCTTAGAAGAACCAGTAGACATTCCAAATACTGAAAACCCTACTGAAGATCAATTCAGACTGAAGACAACCCAAGGATTCATATTTACTGGTAATTAGTTTGTGTTTTAGAAGGAAAGGCTCTTGAACTCCCTAAGAAGATCGCTCCACAAGTTTTTTCTTCTTCTTTCTCGAAAGCCATACATTATTTGCACATAACTTTGTAAACTCCTCTACTGAATGTAAATGTATTTCATATGTGAGGTTCATGAAAAAAAAACCATGGAAGAATGACAATGAAATAAGAACGTAGGAACAAGCGAAGCTCAGACTGAGCACAAAAACTCATTATATTACATCTGCTGTGGGAGAAAAAGACTCAGCAAACAGCATCAATGTGATTTCAGACAACTGGCTGCTGAAACAAGAAAGCAAATCATTAGCTTCAGAGACATTTTTCATTTCCATACAGTTCTATAAGGGGAGATATATACAGAAGGACTTATTTCCACACTATGGATATACAATATACGCTTTATTATTACGACTCTTCTCAAATCTGACTAATGAAGCAATATACAATTATCCTTAGGCCTCATACATACAGCCATATTACAAATTCTTCATGCATAGATCCGAAATATGGTGCCCATGTCCTGCCCATAATGCACCTGTGTGTACCTCTGATTTAAAGGGGTATTCCCAAGATTGACTTTTATCACCGATTCATAGGATAGGTGATAATAGTCTAATCGGTGGGGTTCTCACCCCTGAGACCCTTGCCAATCCTGAAAGTAGGGTTACGGAGCCCCCAACTTCTCCTCACTGCGGACTCATTATATCCTCCCCCCACACACACAGTGATGTAGAGTGTGAATGGAGTAAGGTAAAGTGAGCCCGCAGTGAGGAAGAGATGGGAACACCAGACCTCCATTCTTGAGATTGATGTGGGGCCTCCACCGATGAGACTTTTATCCACTATCCTTTGAATCGGTGATAAATACCCCTTTAATATATTTTTTCTGTATGAATGCAAAATTAAAAATGTTGGTGGTCTCTAAGGTTCTTAGAAGAGAAGAAGGAGAAGGTCTCAATTTCAGTGCCACTATAGTATGTGGTCTATCACCATATGTATAGTCTATTGTCCATTAAACATAGCATGGGGTCTACCATACTCAATTACAGAGCCAGAGTCTACTGTACATTGGGTCTTGGTGCATAGTCTCTCCCTCCTCCTGATTGGCTAAGAGAATGGGAGATAGGCATAAGATATCCCAGGATACCATCTCTTTCTCATGGCTCAATCACAGAGCCAGATTGTAGAGTAATTTGGCCCTGATGGGTAGTCCTTCCCTCCTTCTGATTACTGTATAGCTAAATAACCCACCATAGCATCACAATTAGTCCCAATATTTAGTCCATCTCTCTCCTGGTCCCCTCCTGGTTGGCTGAGGGAGTGTAGCAGTTATTGTCTCGATAGACCACACACTACAGTATGAATGTCTTTGTAGACATCATGCTACAGTAGTCTGACTGACCAGGGTATCAGGAACATGTCATGCCATAAGTCGGGGACAGTAGTTGGCAGCTCACCCACACTCTATGGCATTTTTGGTTAAACCAAATAGCTACTGTACAACTGCCAGTCACAGACATATTATGAGCTGGACCTTGCCGTAATGGTGAAGGGATAACGCATCCACATACTTGCTGATGAACAGGAATTTCATTCAATAATACTGTGCCCGCCCAATGATACTTCTCGTTGGCATCACAGGTGATAAGGTGTCACCATGGCTTAGGCTTGAGGAGGGTCTTGTCTACAGGTAGACAGATTTCACATACAGTCCTATTCTGCGATTGCACAGACACCAACAACGGCTTCTGGGGCCACTTGTTTCTTCCCACAGGCATGCAACAGACACTTACGCAGCTTCGACCAAACTTTTCTCTAAGCATCCCAAACAGCCATGTACTTCAAATGTATATATAGGAGTCATGACCTCTTGTGAAATCTGCTGCCGTGACGCCTCATTTATTTTTTTTAAGACACAGATGTGAGAAAACTGAATAAACCATATATTATAACTAACAAAATCAGAGCATTGTTCTTCATAAAGCCCTCTTTCACAGTAGCTCTCAGTCACGACCTGAAGGCTGCGGGTTCAATCCCTGCATGGTTCAGGTAGCCAGCTCAAGCTTGACTCAACCTTCCATCCTTCCGGGGTCGATAAAATGAGAACCCAGCTTCCTGGGGGGTAAGAGATGACTGGGAAAGGCAATGACAAACCATCCCGCAAAAACAGTCTGCCAAGAAAAGGTCACAATGTGACGTCACCCTAGTAGTCAGTCATGACTCGGTGCTTCCATCATGGGATTGAAGCACCTTTTACCTACCTACAGTAGCTCTCCAGTTTCTCTATCTCGAAAACACTTTGACCATTTTCATAGGGCATCAGACCATGCTAACTCCATACTGATGGTTAACTAACTTCCTATAAAATTTACCATTGAGAAGGACCATGGTTGAACTCAAACCCAGTCCCTAGAGGCACCATTGCCCCAATAACCACCTCATATTACATTTCTAGTTGATGAAGAGAAAGGTTGTGAGGAAACGATTCTGAGGGCCTACTCTCCATCTACATTGAACAGAACATGTGATATAAACTTAATCATATAATAATCTTTGCTATTATCCTTGTACACTCAGGACAAATCATTGATAACATCTAATTACGAATAACCCTTTACTAAATAGGCCCTAGTGACAAGTGCTTGGCTCCAAAGTCAGCTCCAAATGGATTGTCTTCTACTGGACCTTCGGGACCCATTATTGTGTTAGAGTCTAAACCCACCGTGGGATGCTTAGATAGTCTACTGGGTCAGTCCGACCCTGATCATATGTCCCTTTTATTGATATTTGCCTTTTCCTATTCCTAAACAGTATAGAATTGCATTGCTGGGTGTTATGTATTATGTATTTGGGCTGTTTATCTATTTAACACTGCATACTTTATGAATATTACTCTGCTTGCTCATTATGAATGTTTAACGAGGGCCATGAAATGCTACAAATACAATATGTGCACATGAATTCTTAGCACATTCTCAGAGACACATTTAACACTTGGCAGCCTGTGAACCCAATCATCAAATTTTTAGTAGTCTTAATGAGGGGATCTCCTTTGTACGCGGCTTCCGGACTGTATTGTGTTTCCACATTGATCTACAGTGCTTCCAGGTAGCAGTGAAGATGGTTTTAGCAGGGAAGGTTCAAGTAAGACCAAAGTAAGTCAGGGATGAAAGTACGGCTACATTGAGGTTAAGGGTAGCTTGCCGCTATGGAGCGTATTAGCGCATGAACCGGTCAAAATTCTTTTTGTGCTATTGAAGGAGGATAGGTCCTGCAGAAAAAGTACGTGTGAGAAAGATAGGGCAAGTCTTATCTTTTTTTTTCGTGCGTTAGGGAATCCCTCTGTCAGGTTGTGCTGCTGGGATATGTTGAACCACAGACAATTTAAGTACCTCAGGTCCCTGAGAACGGTCAGGGTCTGAAATAACTTTACTGAAAACTCCACTGTAATAGTACTAGGCATAAATTAAAAAGATACTCTAGTGCAGGTAAAACAACAGATTGGAGGTCAGGGAGAAAACTCAGGATCACACTGGTCCTGCAGTCTACGTTATCTGTCAGGCACCACTCCTGGACGGGGTACACTCCAGAGGAGGAAACGGGTAGGGTCACTCCACAGACTCTCTAGCAGACAAGTACCTCCACTTAGCGACACTCAGACTTCAATACGCTTGAGTGTGAACATGGACAATTGGGTACATCTGCACTAGGCCTTGACTGACTGAACTTGCTCTCTGCTCACTCTCTCTCTCTCTCTTTGGGGCTCACTTACAATTTGAACTAAAGACACACATTCCGGGAAAACCTCTCCTCTTCCCTAGCTTCAACACATGAGGGCTGAAGGTGCCCCCATGTGCCTCTGTGTTAGGTGGAATTCCAATTTATATCTTCTCTCATACCACGTGACAAGATAGAATTGATACATTCACAGACAAACAGCTCACATTTTGCAGACATTAACCCATTACGCACTGCAGCTGTACTGTACACATAACAGAATGGCAGGACATTTTGCACAGTGCATCAACACAAAGCATATAGGCCGCTATATCTAATATTTGTGGATACTATCAAGACCGGGGTTGTACCATTGGATTGATGCATTGCCAACGTGGTTCTAATTTACAAAAAGGGGTCCAAAAGTGGTGCTGGTAACTACAGGCCGGTAAGTCTCACTTCAGTAACTGGAAAAATATTTGAGGGGTTTCTGAGAGACGCCATTGTAGAATACCTCAAGGAGAACAATAGAATAACTCCTCACCAGCATGGGTTTATGAAGGGTCGATCATGTCAGGCCAATCTGATCAGCTTCTATGATGAAGTAAGCTCTAGGCTGGACCTGGGAGAGTCTATTGATCTCGTATATCTGGACTTCTCTAAAGCATTTGACACTGTGCCGCATAATAGACTAATATATAAAATGAGACAGCTCGGATTTGGTGAAAATGTGTATATCTGGGTAAAGAACTGGCTCAGAGATAGAAAGCAGAGGGTGGTAATAAATGGTTCGTACTCTGATTGGGCTACCGTCATGCCACAGGGTTCAGTATTAGGCCCCATTCTGTTCAACGGCCTGATAGAGGGGCTGCACAGTAAAATATCAATAGTTGCAGATGACACAAAATTATACAATATAATCAATGCAACGGAGGACAATGTACGGCTACAAACGGAATCTAGATAAGCTGGGGGCTTGGGCAGAAAAATGGCAAATGAAGTTCAATGTTGAAAAATGTAAGGTTATGCACATGGGCAGGAGAAACGGATGTCACCAATATACACTAAATGGGGTACTGCTAGGGAAAAGTGAGATGGAAAAAGACCTGGGGGTATTAGTGGATTGTAGACTAAACTGGAGTAACCAATGCCAGTCAGCTGCTGCAAAAGCTAATAAAGTCTTGGGGTGCATTAAAAGAGGTATAGGGGTGAAGGACGAGAACATTATCCTCCCACTATATAAGACATTTGTCAGGCCCCACATGGAATACTGCGTACAATTCTGGTCACCGGCGCTCAGGAAAGATATTACAGTGCTTGAGGGGGTTCAAAGAAGGGCAACTAAACTAATACATGGAATAAAGGGACTGGAATACCCAGAGAGGCTATCCAAATTGGGACTATTTACTCTAGAAAAAGGACGGCTAAGGGGCGATCAAATAACTATGTATAAATACATGAGGGGGCAAAACAAGGATCTCTACCATGATCTGTTTATACCCAGGACTGCGACGGTAACAAGAGGGCATCCGCTACGTCTAGAGGAAAGCAGGTGTCATCACCAACACAGAAAAGGGTTCTTTACTGTAAGAGCAGTTAGACTGTGGAACTCTCTGCCTGAGGAGGTGGTGATGGCAAAATCCATAGAGGAGTTTAAAAGGGGACTTGATGTCTTTCTGGAGAGGAAGGATATAATAGGCTATAAATCTTAGGTTAATTGTTAATCCGGCTGTACAGGCAGGTAAGAACTATTAGGGGTTGATCCAGGGAACAGTCTGACTGCCATTAGGGAGTCGGGAAGGAATTTTCCCCCCAAAAGGGCTAATTGGCTCCTGCCTCTTGGGGTTTTTTGCCTTCCTCTGGATCAACCACATAGGAGGATAAACAGACTGGACTAGATGGACATTGTCTTCATTCGGCCTTACTTACTATGTTACTATGTTACATTATAGAGGGGGTCAGGAAAGCATGTACTGGGCCACTACAAGTCGTCTACTGAGACCCTGCAGCTCTGATATGCTAAGGGTCACCAGGTCCATGCAGGAAACGGCACTGTCACTTGCCTCTTCTACATATTGCTCATTGAGCTCTAAGTAGCCTGAAAAGAAAAAACAGAAGCAATGAGCGCTATGTACTAAGAAGTGAAAGTGGAAGTGTTTCTTGCAGTACGTGCGCCGGCGGTCACGTGGCCACCAGGAACCCCCCTGGCGCAGCAGAGCTGCAGGATCCTAGCAAAGCCTGCTCAGCTCTGTTGGCACTGATTATTTGCACTACAGCGAGATGTTTTCCCTGTAACCGAGGCTTCTACAGATTCTGCTCCTATGGATGCCCCAGCTACAGTGGAAAAATGTGTAATTAAAAAAAAAAGAAAGATCATGTGAATGTCCCCCAGAGGTCTTATATGATATCATGGGGGACATAGATGTTAAAAAAAATAGTTACAAAAATAAGCAAGAAAAAATTACAGAATAAAATAAAAATATATACATAAAAAAGAAAATGACCCAAAGCCGACGCCAACCCAAACCGTCAGCGTATACGCCCTGTTACCCAAAACCATACTTATTATATATCAAATGCCTGAAACAAAAGGAGGAACCCGTTCCCGTACTTTATTTTAGCATAACAAAACAACAAATATAAATGTTAAAAAAAATATTTTTTTTAGCCTTTTACCCCCAATTAAACTAAAAAGCAGAAAAAAAGCCAGTGAAAAAGATATAAAAAAAATAGTCCTATATGTCACGGGAAAAAAACGCAGCAACAATATTTTTGGTAGCTAAAGGAAAAATAATAGAGCAGTAAAATCACCACATGGGTAATGTCCCTAAACAGCCTGGTCTATGAGTGGTTAATGGGTTAAGAGGGGATGGGAATAGAGGAGTAGGGAGTTGGGACATTTAGATGTGAGGCGGAACAGAAGTGGTTATGAAGTAAGGAGTGGCATCGAGGAATAACTCCTGCGACAATGCTGAGCTGCATAAGCAAAAACCAGTCCTAGGGATCCTTGACCACCAAGAAATAAATCAAAAGACTCCTCCGTTCCCACCCTACGAAACTCCCGGTGTAAACAGGTAAAGCAAAACTGAGACTTTTGTGTTAAGAACTTAAGACTGTTCTTTGTTATGATTGGAATAAAATGGTTAATTTGATTATCAGCATGGCTTCCCAATTTCCCTACAAGTTCTTTCCCCAGACCCTCTGATACACGCCAGGGAGCCGGGCCGTGTTCCTGATCAGGCCTCCGGTGGACCTAGTGAGGCCTGTGCCCAAGCTGGATTTATATTCGAAGGCACAGAGGAGAGACTTAAACCAGCTACCCAAAGTAAGCCTGAACAAGGGGATGTTGAACTATTCCGGTCCCCTGCCTGTCACTGGCTCCTCTTCACACAATAGGTAAAAATCAGCCAAATCCACCATTTTTGGCAGGCTGGGCCAACACTCGAATGTATATAGAGCCTGTTATTGAGGACCTTTTTGGAATTGCTATGAGACTACTTCAGGCAGCCCTTGTTATTTGTGTAGACAGTTCTCAAAACTTGTGTAACTCACTCAGACTCACTCAGGTTGCCTTCTGTAAATTTTCCTCAGCCACCCAATTGCTGTGTCACTTAATGGTATGGTGGCTTTGCAGCTGAATATATTGGGTTCCAGTTGGTGGTGGACGTAGAATAGAATGAACCCCATAGCAAAAATCACAATGGGTCCCCCATTATAGTGCTGAACTTTGATGCCCAGGACAGGAAGGCCTTTCTTTCCACCTCGATGCTCTTTCCATGCTCAATTGGCCAATTCCCAACAACCTTGCTTGCTGACCATGGAGTTTTCAGTAGGGTGGCAGTGATTCTTGCCATCCAACAGTAGAGGGAATGGCTTGAGCCACTAGACTTGGGCTACTTTCCACCGAGGGGTCGATAATAGCAGACTCCACCTTAAATACATCCTTAGTTTCAGAACTTAATGTCCATGGGATTCTCATAAACCTTGTGTGATAAGTTACGAGAAGAAAAATGGGGCACAGAATATAAAAATTCATGCGAATAACATAATTATGTGAATGTTCTGTTACCTGGAATATTTGAGGGCGTAAATAGCAGAAATGTCATATTTATATGGGGTTTCTTCCTAGACCTAATTGAAGCTGTAGACGCGGCTCCACTACCATCTATTATCCAGCAATCCCTGCAAACAATACCCAGAATCCTCCTCTCTGCGGTGATTTCCTCAATGTCTCAGAGCAAGCTGATAAGTGTTACACAGATTGTTCTAAAATAACTCCAGCGGCATCTGAATTTATTTACATACATGATCCGGACTGCCATAAACACAGCTGTATACGGAAAGCTAAGGCAATGGTATTTTAGGAAGCTCAGCCAGTGGATTCACTGTAATAGAGACTGATGAGTGATTCACGATTCTCATTTCTGAGCACCATCTAGATGTAAGAAACATAACAAATAATATAAAGATCAAACATTGGATCTAGAAGACTTGAGACAACGGAAGAGATGTTCTCATTACAAGAAGGGTCAACGTTTGGAGTGAGTCTTAGTTTGCAGCCATTTGATGACTATAATGGGGAACCTAAAAACTAGCAATTCCGTAAAGGGGTCGTGAGAGACCAGCTGATCTTGCCGTCTGTTGCTCATATGAATGGCTGTCTATGTAATACATGGATGGACTGACTCTACTTGAAATAGCTACTGCTAGTTAGTGTCTTAATGGTCTGGTTCAAAGAAGGAGTCCAGAGTAGAAACCCCATATGATATCCATATCCTGAAATAGGGCTTATTGAAATGGATTGTGGAGAGGAGAGAAATCCTTTAAAGGGGCTGTACCCAGTTAAACTTTTATCACTTGTCCATAGGATAGGTGATAAAAGTCTAATCAGTGGGGTTGTCACCACTGAGACACCACCGATCATGAGAATAAGGGTACCGTGTCCTTCTTGTCTTGTCACTGCTGGGAGGTTCCTCACATCTGCAGTTACATCAAAACCAGACCAGACTACAAGGCCAGACTGCTAATACAGGGAGAAGCAACCAAGACTACAAGACCAGACTGCTGTGAGAGGGCTATCCTGACAAAAGGTCAGATTGCTTTTAAAAGAGGGAAGGGGTACTCCAGGCTACAAGGCCAGACTGCTGTAATAGGGAGGGAGAGGTCCAGACTACAAGACCTGACTGCTGTAATAGGGAGGGAGTGGCCCAGACTACAAGGCCAGACTGCTGTAATAGGGAGGGAGTGGTCCAGACTATAAAGTCAGATTGCTGAGGGGCACTGCTGGCTACAAGAGCTGACTGTTTGTGTAGGCTAGACTACTGTTATAGGTAAGGGCTGGTACAGTCTATGAAAGCAGGCTGTATTTTTAAGGAGGGAGTGGTCTAGACTACTGATATAGAGAGGGGAATAATCTAAACTGCAAGGCCAGACTCCTGCTATAGCAATGGGATGGCCGCAACTACAAGGCAAGGCTACTGTTATTGGAAGGAAGCCGTCCAGGCTACAAGGCCAGACTGCTGTTATAGCGAGGAAGCGGTTCAGACCACAAGGCCAGACTGCTGTTACAGCGAGGGGGTGGTCCAGACTACAAGGCCAGACTGCTGTTACAGCAAGGGGGTGGTCCAGACTACAAGGCCAGACTGCTGTTATAGCAAGCGGCTGGTCCAGACAACAAGGTCAGACTGTAGTTATAGCGAGGAGGTGGTCCAGACTTCAAGGCCAGACTGCTGTAATAGGGAAAGAGTGGTCCAGACTACAAGGCCAGACTGCTGTTATAGCAAGGAGGTGGTCCAGACTACAAGGCCAGGCTGCTGTTATAGTAAGGGGGTGGTCCAGATTGCAAGGCCAGGCTGCTGTTATTGGGAGGAAGCAGTCAAGGCTATAAGGCCAGACTGCTGTTATAGCAAGGGGTTGGTTCATACTACAAGGCCAGACTGTAGTTATAGTGGGGCTGTGGTCCAGACTACAAGGCCAGACTGCTGTTATAGCAATGGGATGATCCAAACTAGAAAGACAGATTGCTGTTATAGCGAGGGCATGATCCAGATCACAAGGCCAGACTGCTGTTAGAGGGAGAAAGCAGTCAAGACTACAAGGCCAGACTGCTGTTATAGTGAGGGGGTTGTCCAGATTACAAGTCCTGACTCCTGTTATAGCGAGGGAGTGTTCCAGGCTACAAGGCCAGACTGCTGTTATAGTAATGTGATGATCAAAACTACAAAGCCAGACTGTAGTTATAGCGAGGGCTTGGTGCAGACTACAAGGCCAGACTGCCCTTATAGTGAGGGGGGTGGTTCAGATTACAAAGCCAGACTGCTGTTATAGCAAAGGGGTGGCCCAGACTACAAGACCAGACTATTATTATTGGGAGGAAGCAGTCCAAACTACAAGGCCAGGCTGCTGTTATAGCGACTGAATTGGATGGACATATTTCTTTTTCCAGCCTTACATACTATATTATGTCACTATGTTACAGTAATCAAGCTTCATTTGCATAAAACAATATATGATGTAACATATAGGAATAGTAATATAGATCACCATTGTCATACCATTTACGTTGTTGATACATTGTATAATTGCTGTTCCTTACTTCTCTGGTTAAGATCCCAGTAAATCTAGGATTTTACATTCATTCACTATAGAAGAAGAGGCCCCGCCCCACTTTCCAGGACTCCATTCTATCATTAGCCGCTATCTGGAATTGACAGCAGAGTAATTTGAACTGTGCCTCCCAAGGGCCTGCTCCTTTACTTCCTGCTCGAAGAATAAGGTGTGTATTGATTAGATATCACACTGTAATTGGGCTCCTGGCCTGCAGACGTATGATGGAGATGACAGGAAACAGATACCCTGTTGCTTCGTGTAAATTGTATATCTGAACAAAATGCTTTGTAACCTTTCATGTCCTCATCAAATTATTGTTTAATTATGGCTTAAAAACCTGGAAGAACGATTGGAGCAATTGCATATAGCATTGTCACCATACAGT